>NC_056748.1:441004658-441304658 GCF_019279795.1 Protopterus annectens
TTATCTATGTCCTATATTAAGCCTGATGGTTTCCCAAGTCAGCTGCAGGATGTAAATATAATACAAATCCAATAATTATGGGCGGTTTTAATTACATAGACATTGATTGGATAAGCTAATCAACATAAAATGAATATTCTCAAATATCAAGTGACCACACCCAAATATTAATTCACCACATTTACCAAAACAGCTTGGGGCAAACTGTATGAAATCCAGATAGGGATGGCAATATATTAGATGTCAAACTAACAAACCAAGGATCTTTTTTCTTCGTACCACTGATTATGCCCTCTATATTATTTTTATCTCTCTTTTTTTTTGTATTTTGGGCCCCTTTGACACAACATTATATCAGCCCAGGCCTCAGTGCCCTACACCCATGCTAGGAATACTAGCTTGGTTCCAACCCCTCCTGGTCTTATTCCATTCCTGGACTTATTCCAGTATTGCTATGGCTGGTTGTGGATCATAAGGGCATCCTGGATACTAGACTGTCTCTGCTTCCATCCTGGAGGAGTTGGTATATGACCTACCCATTCCTTGCCCTGCTGCCAGCACTAGTTGGTCTCATGAATGGGTAACTCCCCTCATTGAACCACACCTTCCATAATGGAGTGTCATTGATGAATGCCCTCCCACCCAAGATAGACAGACCCAACCGTCCCTGGTGCTTTGTCAGTTACCTGAGCCACTAATCAAACCCAGGTCAACTAGACCATAGTCGAGGTTTTATCCTTCTCATCACAGGAGCAGCCTGCATTTTCTTTAACAGTAAAATCAAACTCAGTTATCAATAAATCATCCTTGTTAGACTAAATGATATGCTTATAAAAACAGAGTAGGGCCCATAACGATCACCTGCCAGAATATAGCAAATGTGTCTGCACAAACAAGTATGTGCATATTTCACTAAAACAAAAAAGATACATGTTTAAGCTACAGACTCAGCAAGAGACATACCTTATATAATGTCATACATGATAACTGCTGCCACAAAAAAATTAAAAACTTAAGATACATGGGAGCAAACAAGATAGCTGATGGTTTCCTACAGAAATAAAAGAAAACCTGATTAAATCTCTGCCAGTTATTTTAAATTAAATTTTAGCATGTGGACATATTGCTGGCTTATGGCCACAGATTATAGTGATAACATTTCACAAATGGGTGGATCACAATAGACCCAAATAATTTTAAAACCACCAGCCTAACCAGTATTCTGTATAAAATCGAACAGATAGTCATAATGAAGCTTAACCAAAATTACACAGTGGACCTGTTTCTGTTAGATGCAAAATGGTATGAGAACAAATTTGTCTTTTGAAACTTTTAGCATTCTTTGAAGGGGTAACAGCAGTAAATGAGAAATGGTCATCAGTGCAAACTGCTTATCTTGACCTTTCTAAGGCATTCAGTGTTATCACACATATGTGAATGGTTAAATTAATAGCATTAAAAATCACTGCATAGGTAAGTCAATGGATGAAACACTTGTTAAACAACAACACACAGCAAGTCAAGGTTGGAGTTTGCATGTCTATCTCAACAGGGATTACAAGTGGTGTCTAATAATGCTTTGCGCTGTGGTCACATCTTTTTTCCCACTTTTTTAGAACTATTCTTCATAGACGTAAAAGTGAAATGGATTAGTCTAACCACACATGCCGAGGACTGCAAAGTGGTTGATGTGACAACATCCATAAAAGATTCTGAAATTTTCAAAGATAGTTTACAGACAATGCATATGTGTTATAGTAGGGTCACTAAATTTGTCATCAAACTTAAGATAAATGGCACAACTTATGATTACAAAATACATGGTAAAATAATGACACCGTCATTTATGATATAGGAACAATAATAATTTAATCTCTGACCAGTACATATCCATCAAAGATAGCAAAACTAACTATGTGCCCATCTACTTATAAAGGCTATGTCTAGTCATTCCAGGAATATTAATTTACTGCTTTATACCTCAGTTATATGACTAATTATTGAATCTCGCAATGCATTTTTTAGCCTTCTCACCAGCCACCTGAAAAAACTTGGAAAGGTGCCAGGATTCATTACCAGATAACTCATAGCATTGAAAATATTGAACTATTTATAATTGGCTTCAGAAATTGTGATGTTTCTTAGACGTTACATAGAAGTGATCTCTGCCTGGTCAAACTGGCTGGTCCAGTAAGTGTATAACTGGAACACACCACTGGGGGACCAAATAATAAAAGCAAAATTAATAATACAAAAAAATGACAGCTGCATTATACAATAATTTTCAAAAATGCGGAATAAGCTGACCCTGCTTCCGAGATGTCAGTCACTAACTATGTTCTGAGAAATTCATGAAGATACACTAAGACGCATACACACATACACACACACACACACACACACACACACACACACACACACACACACACACACACACACACACACACACACACACACACACACACACAGATATATCTCTCTGTCTATATATATATATATATATATATATATATATATATATATATATATATATATATATATATATATATATATATATATATATATATATATATATATATGTATGTATACACATACACACACACACACACACACACACACACACACACACACACACACACTAACATACGTGTATATGTGTGTATGTATCAATATAAATATATATATATGTATAAATACACACACATGCACAGAGACACACACACACACACACACAGATACATGCATACATATATATATATATATATATGTGTGTGTGTGTGTGTGTGTGTGTGCACACACACACACACACACACACACACACACACACACACACACACACACACACACATGCTATTTGGGCTATTTGACAGGTACCCAAATGTTTTTGGACCTCAGGCTTGATTTTGAGCCCTATATTTGTATAGTATATCCAAACAATCCACTTGCACTGTGCTGATGAGGTCAATACAAGACTGTAATATGCAAGTCTACAGTTAGTGGGGTTTGACTTTATTGGCCTGAATGTACTCATAAAAACTTAAAAAGTAAAAAGTCATGGGCATTCAAAAGTTATATAGCTGAAACCTATTTGCCCTTAAGGAGTCATTTGCATATATCCCATTGGTTTCCAGTACAGAGGTTTAAGGTATTATACAGTGATGATTAGCTTGGCTAAGTCCTTCTTGCAGTTTTTACTGAAAGGTTTGTCTGTGTGACCTTTTACCCCTTCATTTGAATGATATTTGGAACCCAGCCAGTGGGGGATGCACATGCCAGTGTATTTCTTCGTGCCGGTCCCAAGCCCAGATAAATGGGGAGGGTTACATCAGGAAAGGCATCCAATGTAAATTTTTTGCCAGATCAAATATGCAGACAACAATACAGATTTCCATACCAGATCGGTCGAGGCCCGGGTTAACAACCACATCCACCAGTACCGTTAGCCAACAGGGTGCTGGTGGAAATCAGGCTACTGTTAGCTGAAGGAGAAGTAGAGGTAGGAGGCATACCCAGAGGTAGGAGAAGAGGATGAAGCTTAGGAGTGTGTAAGTGAGAGTAGGAACTTTGAATGTTGGCAGCATGACTGGTAAAGGGAGAGAGCTAGCTGATGTGATGGAGAGAAGGATTGTGCATGCAGGAGACCAGATGGAAGGGGAGTAAGGCCAAGTGTATCAGAGGCAGGTTCAAATTGCTCTACCATGATGTGGATGGGAGGAGAAATGGGGTAGAGTTATCCTGAAGTAACAGTATGTCAAAAGTGTTTTGGAGGTGAAAAGAGTGTCAGAGTGATATTTATGAAGCTAGAAATTGATGGTGTAATGATGAATACTATTAGTGCATATGTTCTGCAAGTTGGGTGTGCAATGGATGAGAAAAAAAAATTCTGGAGCAAGTTGGATGAAGTTGTGGAGAGTGAACCCAAGGGTGAAAGAGTGGTGATTGGAGCAGATTTCAATGGTCATGTTGGTGAACGGAACAGAGGAAATGAGTAGGTGATGTGTAGGTATGGTGTTAAGGAGAGGACTGCTGAAGGTCAGATGATAGTGGATTTTTCAAAAATGAGGGACATGGCTGTTATGAATAAGTATTTTAAGAAGCGGGAGGAGCATAGGGTTACAGCCAAGAGTGAAGGAAGATGCACACAGATGGATTATAGCCTATGCAGGAGGGCCAGTCTGAAGGACATTGGAGACTGCAAAGTGGTGACAGGGGAAAGCATAGTTAGGCAGCATAGATGGTGGTCTGTAGGATGACATTGGTGATCAAGAAGATGAGGAGGAGAGTAAGGACAGTGCCAAGGATCAAATGGTAGAAGTTGAAAAAGGATAACTGTAAGGTGGAGTTCAGGGAAGAGTTAAGACAGGCACTGGGTGGCAGCGAAGAGTTAAAAGATAGCTGGGCAGTCACAGCAGAAGTGGTAAGAGAGACAGCTAGAAAGGTGCTTGGTGTGACATCTGAACAGAGGAAGGAGGACAAGGAGACCTGTTGGTGGAATGAGGAAGTACAGGAGAGTATACAGAGGAAGAGGTTGGCAAAGAAGAAGAGGGATTGTCAGAAATATGAAGAAAGTAGGCAGGAGTACAAGAAGATGAAGTATATTGTGAAGAGAGAGGTGGGAAAGGCTAAAGATAAGGCGTATGGTGAGTTGTATGAAAGGTTGGAAACTAAGGAGAGAGAAAAGTACCTATACCAATTGGCTAGACATAGGGACATAGCTGGGAAAGATGTGCATCAGGTTAGAGTGATAAAGGATAACAAGAGAAACATGCTAACAAGTGAGGAGAGTGTGTTGTGCAGATGGAAAGAGTACTTTGATGGGCTGATGAATGAAGAGAATGAGAGAGAGAAGGTTGGATGATGTGGGGATAGTGAATCAGGACGTGCAACCGATTAGCAAGGAGGAAGTAAGGACAGCTATGAAGAGGATGAAGAATAGAAAGGCTGTTGGTCCAGATGACATACCTGTGGAAGCATGGAGGTGTTTAGGAGAGATGGCAGTAGGGTTTTTAATCAGATTGTTTAATGAAATCTTGGAAAGTAAGAGGATGCCTGAGGAGTGGAGAAGAAGTGTATTGGTACAGAATTTTAAGAATAAGGATGATGTGTAGATCTGTAGTAAATACAGAGAGGTAAAATTGATCAGCCACAGTATGAAGTTATGAGAAAGAGTAGAGGAAGCTAGGTTAAGAAGGGAGATGATGATTAGTGAGCAGCAATATGGTTTCATGCCCGGAAAGAGCACTACAGATGAGATGAAGATGGTGATGGAGAAGTATAGAGAAGGTCAGAAGGAGTTGCATTGTTTCTGTGTGGGCTTAGAGAAAGCATATGACAGGGTGCCTAGAGAGGACGCATGGTATTGTATGAGGAAGTCGGGAGTGGCAGAAAAGCGTGTAAGAATGGTACAGGATATATATGAGGGTAGTGTGACAGTGGTGAGGTCTGCGATAGAAGTGACAGATGCATTCAAGGTAGAGGTGGGATTACATCAAGGATCAGCTCTGAGCCCTTTCTTATTTGGAGTGGTGATGGACAGGATGACAAATGAGATCAGACAGGAGTCCCCATGGACTATGATGCTTCCAGATGGCATGTAATTTGTAGTGAGAGTAGGGAACAGGTTGAGGAAACCCTGGAGAGGTGGAGACATGCTCTAGTGAAGAGAGGAATGAAGGTCAGCTGGACTAAGACAGAATATATGTGGGTGAATGAGGGGAGGACAGAAGAATGGTGAGGATTCAGGGAGTAGAGATGGCAAAGGTGGGTGAGTTTAAATACTTGGGATCAACAGTTCAGAGTAATGGTGAGTGTGGAAGACAGGTAAAGAAGAGAGTGCAGGCAGGGTGGAATGGGTGGAGAAGACTGTCAGGAGTGATTTGTGGCAGACGGGTACCAGTAAGAGTGAAAGGGAAGGTTAACAAGATGATAGTGAGACCAGCTAGGTTATATGGGTTGGAGATGGTGGCACTGATGAAAAGACATGAATCAGAGCTGGAGGTGACAGAGGTAAAGATGTTAAGATTTACACTGGGTGTGACAAGGATGGACAGGATTACAAATGAGTATATTAGAGGGTCAGCTCAGGTTGGAAGGTTTGGAGATAAAGCCAGAGAGATGAGATTGCATTGGTTTGGACATGTTATGAAAAGGGGTGCTGGGTATATTGGGAGAAGAATACTAAGGATGGAACTGTCAGGTAAGAGGAAAAGAGGAAGGCATAAAATTAGGTTTATGGATGTGGTGAGAGAGGACATGCAGGTGGTTGGTGTGACAGAGCAAGATGCAGAGGACAGGAAGAAATAGAAACAGATGATCTGCTGTGGCGGCCCCTAATGGGAGCTGCTGAAAGAGAAAGAAGAAGATTTGGATGTCATTTGGGATATTTTGCAAGCAACCTAATGTTTATGGACATCAGGCTTTATTTTAAGCTCTGTGTTTCTAAAATATAGCCAAACAATCTACTTGTGCTGTATTGATGAAGTGAAAAAAAGCCTGAATTATGCATTTTTACAGCTAGTAGAATTTGTCTTTATTGTCGTGAATGTACCCTTAAAGACTTAAAAATGTAAAAAGTCATGGACATTCAAAAGCCATATAGCTGGCACACTGTACATCCTTAAGGAATCATTTACATATGTAACAGAGGCCACCACCACAGGAGTTTTAAAATATTACACAGTGAAGGCTGTAGCTTGGCTGGGTCTTTCTTGTAGTTTTTACTGATTTGTCTATGTGAGCTTTTTACCCTTTGGTTTATAAGCAGATAGATAAATAGATAGATATACAGATATAGATATAATATTTATGTAGTGAATGGAGCACAGTGATTATGTTTTGATATCTGGAAAAAGACAAATTAGTTAAGTGCTTCTATAGTGTGAGATCCAATCTTAACAAATGTTTAGCACCCCTTGCTTCACTTGTTACGACCATGTTTCATATTAGGTAGTTAAATCTGCCAGTTCTGACCAGCAAAAGACAGTGGAAAAGCAAAAAAAAACGTTTTTCTGCCTACTATCTGTGCTGGTAACATCTCGGTGGCTTTAACAAAAGAGATTGTGTTACTGACTTTCTGACAGCAATCACTTAGTGCTTTAAGTCATTGAAAGCTGGTAAACCACTTAGCTCTTTTTTTTTCTTATGTAACTAGTGTATGGAGCAGTTAAAAAAATTATGATCAGGTCTCCAAGCACAACCCTTTATTATGTGTTCCTGACATGGATGCCAAGATTCACCTCTCAAGTTTCACTCCAAAGGTGAACTTCCTGGCATCCATGTCTGGAACACACAGTAAGCAGAGTATAACAGCTAACCCGCCCATAATCCTTTGTATTATATGCTTGTTTGTGTGTGTGTGTGTGTGTGTGTGTGTGTGTGTGTGTGTGTGTGTGTGTGTGTGTGTGTGTGTGTGTGTGTGTGTGTGTGTGTGTGTGTGTGTGTTGTGTGTGTGTGTTTGCTGTAACTTCATGTTGATATTTACTACTACTACACAATCAAACTTATTAAAATAGTAATGCAGGATTGCAGTAGTCAAACTTCTTAAAGGGCAGTAGATTCTAACTTTGAGAAGAACTGCAATACTCATGCAAAATGTTATTGCTCTCTCAAAGAAAAATACATAAAAAGGTATAGTAAGGCTAAAAAGCTGCAATGATCCAAGATAAAGGTAAAAGAAACTGCATTATGATAGCCATTTTTAGTAAAATGTAATACATAATGTTTAAAATGGTGCAGAACTGCATTTGCTACTGTAAAACATATTATTTAACAACGTGTCTGAGCCTTGCACTGTTGCAGAATCTGCTGCTTGAAGACTCTGGGTACTTCATATGGTAGTGCCTTATTTGGGCAGTAGGTTGTTAAGACTCTTTTTTCCCAAGAAGTACATATCTGTGGAAATAAGAAGGGCAACTTCTAAAATTCAGCTAAATCTACAAGAAATTCTGTTTGAGGACTTATAAAGAAAGGGATTGAGTGTTAATTTATAAAAGTGCAGAAGCTGCAGGAGTTACTGGAGGAAGATCTCCTTTGAGGCAGAAATCAACTGTCAGTCAACTTCCTGCAAGATATACAAAATCCCATTCTGGATATAAAAAACAGAAATAGTAAAGCCATGATATATTATTAGGCAGAATGAGGATAATTTCTAGCTTAGATGATAGACATTTTTTCTAACCATAGTTTGTTTTTCAACTTCTTGTGTAAGCATTTCAATCTTTGTAAATTTGCATAGAAAATAAATAATTTTACTTATTTGATATGATTCAAGTAAATAATTTTATCATTCAACTTTGAATTATTGTGGTTAAAGCTTTACTTATTAGAGTAAGGCTGTATATATTTTTTCATTTCTACCAAACTCTGTTGTGCCCATCCTTGGGAGAGTGTCTGCTCAGAGTTAAATACTACAATTTGTATACTTAAAGGCTGTCTTATTTTAAGGGTAAAAAGCAAGGTGTGTACTTATTTTGCTGATTGTATCTATCTGGTGGCAGCATATCTTAGAGACCGAGAAGAAGATAATTCTTGCTGGAGAGTCACCCCAACCCCAGGCCAAAACAACTTTGCAGAATAACACTGATATTCTCCTATCAGTCAAACCTTCACATGACTCCATGTCCCTCTAATCCGAATGATCTTTTAATTAATATAAACTTTAGAAGTATCTGCAACAAAATAATTGAATTCCTTACTTGGCTAACCCTTCACTCATCAGATGCAGTTATTACTACAGAGACTTGGCTGAAACAGGAAATAAAAGGCAAATAAATTACATCCTCCAGCTATAACATCCTTAGAAAAGATAGAAACAAGATAAAGGTAGAAGGTGCTGCAACACTGTCTGAGCATTGAGTTAGTTTTAAATTATTTTCAATCAAACCACACCTCAATTTAACAATGATGAAATAATGGTCTCCTCCATTAAACTCAAAAATATGTATGCATTATTGCAACCTATATTCCCCTACCACTGAAGAGCTCTTCTGATGAGACTCTGCAAACATCTCCCAAAAACAATAATTCTAAGCAATCTGAATATTGATTGGACCACAGCTAATTCTGACCCCTCCCCCACAAACTCTGTAAATGTGTATGGGCTAACACAAAACTTTACTACCCCCACCTGACATAACAAAAATATCTAAACAGTCCCTTATTGACTGGATTCTCACCTCAGCCGATAACATTATCCCATCAGCCAATCTACCAGATGCTGTCAGTGACCATCTCACTACTTTTGCCACATGAATCCATAGCAGCATACCTAAAGAACATGATATAACCAAGAAAGAGGTCTTAAATCTTTTCAAACCAAAATTCAAATTAACAACCTAAAGTCTTATAACTGAAACTCATTAAAACTTCCACCCTTGAATGATAATGTATTGGAATTTAATAGAATATTCCTAGCCATATTAAATGAACTAGCCCCACTCAGAACAAAAAAAAATCAAAACGAATTCACCACCATGGCTAACCAGAGAAACAAAACAAATTATGTTTTATAGGGTAAAGCCTGGTATAAATCACCCTAAGACAAAACACCATAACATTTGTAAAACTATAGGCAACTTAGAAACCAGGCCAAATATATGGTTAAAGCTAACAAAGGCAAAATATATGCTATGTCACAAAGGATAAACTATAAGAACTCCAAAGATATCTGGAGATCCATGAACCATCTTTGACACCTTGGGCATATATCCCAACCCACTCCATCAACTCTGAATAGATAGGATAGCTCATCCATTTAGTTGACATTTTCTAAAAACTGTAAGATCTCTAATCTGTGATAGCAGCTCAGCCTCCCTAACCACCATTCCTTGAGAAATGAGTACCAATAACTTCTTCTATAAACCTATTCTTACAGCAAACAACAGGACATATCTTTTCATGCTAAAACCAACAGCCATAACTCCTAATATCATCCCACCTGAATATATCAAAATTACCACTGATGCCCTGGCATATCCAGTTTCTATTTTAATAAACATATTTATCTCTGAATGCTTTGCCCCAAATATTAATAAACCCTTAAAAAACAGGTTAATACTATTCTCACCAAAATAAATAGTTCCACACAAAGTCTTCTTTCACATTACTTCAACCATTACAAAAGCTAAACATGTTACTCACACTAAACTTCTAGATAAGAATCTGAAATTTGACCATCATATAAGATAGATGATAAAAAATGATCAAATGATCAAAAGTTGGGCTCCTGATAAAGAGTCAAACCATATACAAGAGATACTGGTAGAAAACTTATTACCACAACCTTCTCCCTGCCAACTCTTCTATATGCTTCTCTTACTTCTACAAACTTACAATCCTCACCAATTAATCAGCTGCAACAATGCTACAACAAGGTGGTCAAATTTGCCATTAACCTACCACACAGGCCATATCCCTGCCTGGCACTAAAACAACTAGATTGGACTGAGCTACCACACTACCTAACATTCTCACAGGTAGTAACAGCACACAATATCATTAACAAACCAAACAATTGCCCATCTCTAAATGGTATTATTTCTCAGTACAATACCAATAGACGTCTGTGTTCCAAAATCAAACTCACAGTACAGTGGTGCAATGGTTAGCATTGTCACCTCACAGCAAGAGGTTCTCTGGTTCACTTCTCAGCTGGGATGCTTTCTGTGTGGAGTCTGCATGTCCTCTCTGTGTCCATGTAAGTTCTCTCCAGGTGCTCCAGTTTCCTCCCACATTTCAAAGACATGTGTCTGGAGTGTTTCTCCCCCAAGCCTCCACTGAAAATGGGCTCTATCTCAGGCAAATTTTCCCAGTAAACAAATGTTAAATAAAATAAATTTAGTCATAACTAAATCAAATACCTGTGTTGGTGACTCTCTACACACAAACTACATCTAAAAAAAGTAAAATTCTTTGCCCACTTCTCTCAGGCAATTCAACAAACTAAACTCAAAAGACAGCTACAAAATGTATGTAACTCCTTACTTTGCAACGGCACATCACCAGGTTAACTTCCTTATACTCACTTCACTCTTTTTCTTTAACATCTTATACTTAGGCTCGCTATATCTTCTGCTCTTTCTTCTCCTCTCAGAGTCAATATATTTTCAACTACAAACTAGATTGCTTTCCTCTCAGTTCCACTATATGGTCTGTATCTATAAGGCTACTGTTGTCTGCCCCTTATCATCATAACAGTTAATAAGAAAAAAATGTTGGCCTTTATGAATCACTCATATGTAAAACCTTTTTGAATGGAAATACATTTTCATAAGTGAAACTACTATGATTTGTTTGTAAACATTGTCATGAATTCACATATCTATATCACGGTATGCATATCTACATCTATGAGCTATTCTTAACTGCAGCTATCCAACTTGTTTTATAATGATTATATACTTTGGTTTTACTGTATCTGTAGAATGATATATTTATATGTTGTATCTATTGCTTTATATTTGTATATAAAATTAATCCACATAAGTGGAGCTTTTCTCCCTTGGCCAACCCCTGAAAAGTGTTGAAATTGTCCATTTGGAGTATCCCTGTAATCAAATGCAATAAACAAATAAATAAATAATTTCCCTCCATATTTAAAATATTGTGTGAGAGTGTTTATGTGTATGCAAAATAACTGGTAATTTCAATTACTGTTACTAAGGTGGAACTCAGAGGTATTGGGTTTGGTCTGACATGGGTGAAATCCTGAAGAACCAGTGATTATAACCCTGACCTGTAGCTGTGCAATGCAGAACTTATCTGGGTGTGGCAAGTACTTGCAGAGAATATTTATTATATACCCTTAAGGCTAAATGTCCTTTGCATTTTCATGAGTACCAGTGATAGGAGTCAGTCTGCATTCTGTTGTTTCTATCACATATTAAGATATTGACATCAGCTGTGTCAAAGATAAAAACCTGTAGCCAGTGTGTGTGTGGTTTATATTATTTGGTGTCAGCAGTTGGGATTATACACCTGCTGTTTATACATTATTTGGTGACAGATGTGAGATTTTGTGAACTGGATTTGTACAGCCTGTAAAGCCAAAAACATATATAGCCTTACAGTCACACAGTAGAAATAAGGTAATATGTATTGCACATCAGTTATTTTATCTTCTAGATACAGTAATCAGGAAACATGCAAAAATGAGTTTTGTAGAATATAGAAAATATGAATGTCACAACTGACTAAGCAGTACAAAACCAAGGGAATTTCATTTTCTGTTATGCCCATGAAGGGCACAACAGCAATATTGTGTGCTGCTGAAATAAATAATAGCCTTGCATTTATAAGCTGCTAATGAGATACTTCCTGTACTCCAGGATTTATTTCCTTCAGCCACCATTTAACTCTGGTCAAGTGACTCTGAGCAAATCACTTAACCTGATAATGTTCCTGGGTCACCTTTGAATGGAGACACTTTTCTGCAATGGACCTACCTAGTTAATAAATACATTAAAAATAAAGTGCAACCCACTGAACTTGGAGACAGACAAGTATATGTGCAGAAAATGCAACTAAGCAATTTGGTCTCTCCTCGGATTACCTTAAAATGCAAACTAAACTGAAAACCCTGCAGCAAAAGCTAGATGTGAAATGCCTTGGAGTAGCTTGAGGTGTTAAATGAGTGGAAGCTGAAGTAAGAGAGTCAGCACCAGTGTGAGATGCATATGTTGGCCTTTTATCAAAGAAAAGTGAGTACTGGGGAGAAGCCATATCCTGGATGTCAAGGTCGGTATCAAAGCATTTAATTTGATAATTTTATTTAGGCTTTTGAGAGGGTATGTAATCAACCTCAAGCAGACTTAGCTCAGTGCATTTTTTTAAATTCCTCTGCTCATGGGTAAGGTAAGGTATTCTGTATTAAAAATGAAGGATGCGGATTGTTTTCACCATGTAAAGGTGAAACGTACTGTTTGAGTGTTTTAAATTGATAACTAATACTTATAAGCAAACACAGAGAGCATAGATGAAAGATGACACTGTGGGTGATTATTTTGCAGAAATGATCATTTTCTTTCATAGGTAGGTGAGTGGATGTCAAGGCACCCTGTTTGAAATTCTAAACCTTATAAAGGAGCAAGCACTTAGCACTTTGACTGAGGACCTGAAAATCTGGTTAGATCAGAAGTATCAGACTTGTAACACTGCTGAGGAGATAAGGAAACTGTATGACCTCTGTCTAGACAACATGGCATAGCTGTACTAGGATGGGGTACCAGTGCTACACATGGTTATAAGGGAACCCATGAAGCAGTTTAAACCCTCAAAGCAGGCAATATAAGCAAAGGGGGAAAGCCCTGGTTCATGTACATGAAAAAGTATTGAAGTAAAATGTTTCCAATAGTCACATGGGGCATATGCATGACAAATGTCCAAAGCAACAAGTTGTGGAACATAAACTGCATTATGGAGGTAATAAAAGTAGCAGTATAATAGGGTTTAGGTTGTCTTGAAACTGCAGCAGCTCCAGATAATCACAAGGGCCCGTGTCCTCTTCTGGCAGAGGATACAAAATCTGTCACTATGAAGGATACTTCATCAGATCTAACTATTGCTGATCCTGCAATTAGCCTTCTCCCTTGCTATACAAGATAAAGACTTGACTATGACCCAGGTTGCACAAGTAAGGATAATAGACTGGACTTCTGTTGGAGATGACAAAGGTGAAGGGAAGAATAGCATGACTATTCTGACTCACCACAATTCAGGAGGAGGGTGTGGGTTGCATGCCTGGGATGTATATTCCCATGTTTGAAAATCTAGTGGAGACTGGGAATCCTGTAGGTATGCTGGCTTCAATGGGGGAGTCAGTGTTGAGATATCACACATCTGTAGAAGTGAGTGACATGTTTTCATTGATGTCCATTGCACAATGAACCTTGAGACAGACTATTAAGCATGTACAGTTGAAGTCAAAGCCTTAAAAGGGAACAAAATCTGAACTTGGTTGGGTGACAACTCCATTCCCCACTGTCTAGCCCTCGCCCCTTAGTGGAACAGATAGCTCATAGGGTTTCACCCACCTCCTCGTTAACAAATGGGCTGCAATGAGCAGGCAGAGGGAGGAGAGCTCAGTTGTTAGTGAGATAGATAGCAAAAAAAGTAAGCAAGTGTTATTTTTAGGATTGCATTTGCTGGACAGAAGTATTACCTGCTAAGTCGACAAATCCATCCCGTTTGGGTCATTGGATGAATACCTATTCAGATGCCTTTGACTAGGACTCAACCAGCCATGGAGGCAAACAGATGAAAAAGGTAGCAGGGATGAGATTCAACCAGTGTCCACACCTCCAATACCATTTTCCATACTGGCTTCAGTGCTTCAAAAACTCACCCATATGTTGTAAGATGAAGAATTAACTGGCTGAAAGTCTGAACCCACAAAGAGTTGCAGATGCCTCATCTAAAAGTAGGAAAGTGACTAGCAGTGTCCCTCTTGGCTCTGTGCTAGGACCTCTCCTTTTGGTATTTACTTCTCAGATCTGCAAGCAGAGAGAAAATGCTTCTGGCTAACAAAGTTTGCAGATGGATATAAACTGGACTTTGTTGTTAAGTCACCTTTTCGCATGTAAACCTTCCAGAATGAACATTTACTTGCAAACATTTGGTGTACTAAAACAGGCTCAAACTAAATTCCAAAAAGTGCAGTATCACTAATTTTGGTAGATAACCCCTCTCTCAGTATACTGACTAGACAGCACACCACTAATGAAAATGTCATCAGAGACTTATAAATCTGAAAACTTCTCTTTAGACTATCATATTGCAATGTCTATTAGGAAATCCTTTAATTTAGAAAACCTGTTAGCCAAAGAATATGATCAAGATCTAAAGAGGTAATCAATCCCTTATACTGAACATTGGAAATGCTCCCAGTGCTGCCTTTGAGGTATATCTCACTGAGCAAATCAAACAATTAGAAAACCCCCAAAGATTCCAAGCTAAAAAAATCACAAGCCTAAATTCCCTGAGCTACAAAAAGAGTCTGGGAGCTCTATCATTTTATTCTGTATCTTATAGACTTTTGAGGGGAGATTTCTATCTCCCTTACTGCTCCATTAGAGTCCCAGCTATCTTGGACTGCCTGCATCTCTGCAAACCCAATATCTCTACCAATATCAGAATAATGGACCTAAATCTTCAGCAACAGATAAGTACCATGAAATCAAGGGACAGGTTTATAATATACCCCAATAAACTTCCACTGCAGTGTGGCTCAGTATTTTCCTTTAAACATAACCTAGATGACTAGATGGGGAGTCACAAATTTACTCCAGGATTGGCTGGCATGGGCCTCCTGGAGAAAGGTGGGGAATGAAAGAGGGTGTTGGGACAACATGAACGGTCACAGGACTGGGTAACCATGGAATTTATATAAAACTATTTAATTTTAGGCTTAAACGATGGAAACAGCAAGGGCACAGTATAGTTTCTAGTTCGTGTGTTGCATTTTATACTGACCATTATCTTTTTCATTGTTTTATTTTCAATTATCTATGCAAGCCTTTTACTATTTGCATATTTACTTGGAAAATAAATACTTTTTTTCAAGTAAATAATTTTATTATTTGAATTTGAATGCTTGTGGCTGATGGTTTTTTTTTTAGCTTAAGGGTTTATACATTTGACTGTCTACCAAGCTGAGTGATGTTCATCCTGGGAGGGTGAATTCTCTAAGCTAATTGTTATCATTTGAATATTTAAAGCTTGACTTATTTTAAGGGCAAGCAGTAAGGTCTGTTCTTCTTTTGTTACTTTTAACTAGCTGTTGCATAGGTTCCTAGGTGTGTACTAGGCTAATGACCACAAGGGCCTTTTTAAGCCTAGCCATGCATCCCAAATCTCTGACAAGTTCTGTTACCCTTGATAAGTGTAAGTAGGAGCTAGAGAGATAAAACATTTATAAGCAGGGGCCTGGGAGATTAACCATGTACAGGCTACCTGTGTCTATTAGAGACAAGGGTGTAAAACCAGGGATGAATTTCCTGTTCATCATTTGTTCAAGTTGCACTTGAAGTGGGTTAGGGATTTACTCTGCTTCACATGGATGGGCAGCCTGTTCCACAGAATGAGGTAGTCTCTAAGATGCGTACCTGTCTCTCCAGTGGGTCCTATTTATACCCCAGGCAAAGTTTAAGTCTTTAGAACAGGTAATTCTGGTGCTGTTTGTTTTGTGGATATGCAGGTGGTCCATCAGAGTGGGGTCTGACAATTCCCTGTATGCCAGGCATAGATCTCCTCTCAACATCCTGTAGGAGACAGAATACAGGGGTATGGTACTGAGGCAGTCTGAATGGGACATGTTACTTATGCTGTGTATTCTTTTAGTGAGGAACCTCAATGGACATTCCAATTGTTGGATGTACCTGGTGAGGTACATACCAAAGGGGGCATTGAACTCAATGATAGGTCTGATGAATGCCAAATAGTGGAACAATGACCTCCTTGGAGCTAGATGCCATAACTTTGTTTATAAGTTGCACATCATTGAATGATTTCCTCACTACTGTGGACATTCCAGTTGTTGGATGTACCTGGTGATGTACAAACCAAAGAAGGCATTGAACTCAATGATAGGTCTGATGAATGCCAAATACAGTGGAACAATGACCTCCTTGGAGGTAGATGCCATACCTTTGTTTATAAGTTGCACATCATTGAATGACCATCATGTGTCTACAGTAGTGAAGAAATCAAAGGCTAGATTACTGTCTATGTGTACCCAAGTCCCTAACTACTAGGTCAACTCTTAGGGTGTGATGTCAATATTTTAGTTACCAGGGATGGATAACTTCCCAAATAACAATATTATGTATTTCCTGGCATTTAGCTTTAGTCCATGGCTCTGCAACCAGTTATTTGCCTGTGTACATTCACACAAAATGAATCCCTATGCTAGAAGTGAACATCAACCTGTACAACTCCTCTAGTAACAATATAGCTATTAATCACATCCACCATAGTAGAATTGTAATCACAGCTGTTGAACTCCAATAATGTGAAGTCATTTCATCAGCTGTACTTTATTTGCCCAAAATTTTTATCTGCTAAAATTGATGGGGGATGCTTTTTCCTCTCTACACATACAAAGTATAACTGGGGGGGGGGTCTTTCCTGAAAAACAATTAAGGACACAAATGAACAGCAAACCCTTGGACTCATGACTTGATCTGAAAGAGAACTCAACCTGCTAAAAACACACTAGACATGACAGAAATATTTTAAGGACTTTCATTCTTTTTACTTTGAGAACTTCATCAGAAAACAGCTAAAATACATTGATACAGTTAAATATGAAACCAGGAGTGACATCATATTGAATTCATCCAACAGAAACTGTTTAAAAGTTAAACCTATCCTTGAGCTAACAAATTTAAAGGCATCTATACAAAATCTGCTGTGCATTACTTAAAAATGTTATAATTGTTAAAATGAACAGAGAATATTTAAATAATCTTATACTTAAGAAAGCTTTTAACAGAAATGATTTCATTAAGTCCCAGAGAAAAAGCAGCCCTTAAAAACACCTGTCATTTTAATTCTTGTCTTACAAGACAATTATTGAAACTGTCAATAAACAGATTTTGATCAACTTTTTCATCAACTAAAAAGAAAATTTACGAAAATAAGAATAACTCTTTATAATAAGACTGTGTTTGGCTAGCAGATTGGTGATATCATGTTTTTAATCACCAAAATATGTTCACGTATCCTTTGGGAGAGTTTCCTAACTGTTTTCTCTAACAAAAACAGTCACAGTTGGTTCAGGAAGCTAAATAAATAATGCCATCACTGTTACAATCATATCTGTCTTTCAGTGTTAAATTAAACCTACAATGTTTAAAATAAAAATAGCTGGCCATGTTAATATACTTGCAAAAGTTGCAGTTATTGCAGAGGACCCCTACCACAGGAAGATCTAACTGAAATATTTTTACTAAAATGTGTCTGTTCTAACAATTGTTTCAGATTCTCAGTTTTGTATATACAAATTGTGGATGTAACCCCACTACTTTCACTAGATCCTGATTGCCTAAAATGACCTTCCAATTGTCTTGAATAATAGTTCTAATACTATGATCTATACTATATCTATACTCATTGGAATTGGGAAGGAAAACTTATTATTATTAACATAATTCCCGCTCATGTTTTTAGGAACAAAACCAGAAAATAGGATGGGGGAAATTTGGTGTATCTAGACCTAATAACTTCTTCTGAAATGGATTTCTGTTTAGTCAGTGAATAACCTCGCAAATGAAACATTTCTGTTAATAACTCAACTTCATGTAAAAAATCAGAGTCTACACTAATCAGTCAGCTAAGCCATATAACTTGACTTCTAAAAATGTTAGACTAAATAAAGGAAGGATGATAACTACTGAAGTGTAAATAATTTTTAGCAAAAGTATCCTTCCTATAAATTCCACTCTCAAATACGTTCATAGTAACTTGGGTGTCGAAAAAATTAATAGTCTTCCCTTTCCTACTAATTTCAAACTTTAACTGACACTGTGACTAATCTGTTGAAAAAATGACTTGAATAAATCAGTGCTTTCAGTCCATACAAAAACAAGATCATCTATGTGCCTTTTGTAAAAGAAACATGCTGAAATATAGACATTTGAGTCAGAAATTCCATTTCCCACCAACACATTATGAGGTTTGTGAATGCCAGTGCCACCTTGGCCCCCATCGCAACCTCAGTAGTTTGTTGGTAAATGCTGTCAGCAGATTGAAAAAAATTGTTTGTTGAAACAGTTTTGAGCAAAAGGCAAAGGGTGTTCATATCAGAATTACTCAAATCAGAATATTTGTTCAAATATAATCTAACAAATTTTATACCTTCTTCCTGATCAATTGTTGTATATAAGGAATCAGTGGTGCAAAAAACATTATCTTTAAACCCATAACTTTTATGATTATCTAAAAACAGCCACAAGTCTTTGAGATAATAAACACTTTTCTGTACAATAGGATTCAAAATTGAGTCCAAATAAACAGCAGTCATAACTGTTTTGCATACTGGGGCAGAAACAATCAACCTAAAAGGAGGCATCTCAAAATCTTTATGTATTTTAGGTATCCCGAATATCTTGCCCTGTTCTGGTTAATTAACAAGAAAAAAATAAAACAAACCAAAGTCAATATAGCCTTGGTGTAACAAGTCTAACAAAAACAAACCAACCATCTTGAAATTAGGATAAAAAGTAAGATACGTCATGAAACATATCATACAAGTACAAAATCACAGTAAGAAATAATGTTACATACATTTGGAATCAAACCCTAGATATTGTGGTCAAAAATGAATCTTCAGTCAACTGATTTATATCAGCACTCCACAGAGGATGTTGCACTTGGCTCTATCCACTAGTCAAAGAACTGCTGACAATGGCTTCCATTAGTCTGCCTTTACTCTGTATTCTGATAGCACAGCATGTATAAACACCTTTGCATGAGGAGAACTGGACTACTTAGGGTAATGGCAACAACTGACCAGGCTTTGCCATTCACTGTCAGTTGGCATTGGTGTGCAATGCTCACATCTGCTGAAATACTCAGGAAAAAAAAGTGAAGGCTTACTTATGGGTCATTTCTGGCCATTTGCATGATCCTATTTTTGACCAAATTAAATGTGTGAAAAAGGGGTTGATAGGAAAGAGGTGAAATGGGGGAGGGGGTGCAAGCAGATGGGAGGATACAGGGGAAAGAATAGAAAGCTAGTGGGAGAGTACCATAGCTATCCACTTCTTCACAAAATAAATGTTGAAGTGTAGCCACAATTAGCTGAATTTGTTCTGTCATCACACCAAGGGTAGGTGACAACAACAGAATAATTTCGTACAACAAATTCTACCAAATCAACTGTGTCAACAAGACACACAGGTGAAGTGGAGAGCTATGTATGAGTCATTATTATTTTTTTGTGGGCCTGGTGCCCATTTTTTACTTTTTTCTTTTAACGAGAGAGGAATGTTGGGGATGGCACTTAGAAACATGAAGGTCAGGTAGGAAGGTTAGGTGAGGAAGCAGGTGTAGACATACAGGATAAACAAAACAGACAAGGATGGTAATGGACACAAAAATTCGGGGTACACCATGACTAGGGATGGGTAGGGGACATCAAAAGCACACCCACAACATCTTGACAATGTAATGAAGCACCTTTTCTACACAATCGAGTCAGGCTGAGAGGTCCCTTTCCATTATACCCTCCACCAGCCCTGTCACTTCTTAGCAGGTGACAAAATCACCACCTACACCAGTACTACTCATGGAGGTTACCAGTGCATCAGCTGCCAGGGCAGAGCTACCTGGTGCAGATGGGGCAGGTAGAGCAGGGGTTGTGGAGGCAGCACTGAAAGCTTAGGGTCCTGAAGTCCTGTGTATTGGTGTTGCAACCTCTGGAGGAATGGCAAGCGGGTCCACAACAGTCGGATTACCTCTACATGCTGCATGTCAGTTTTTGTACACAGAAATGTATGACAACAGAATATTTTAAGGCATATAAAATACCCCCAAAAAATCAAGACAGAGAAGAGGTGGGGTAAGACAAAAAACTGAGAGAATTAGATCCATGGTATATGACATGACTATATAAATTCAAAAAAGAAACAGTTATGATTATCCAATCTATGCGCCTTTGCCACATTCAGGTATGATGGGAAGGTCTTACACAGTTGCACCATTAATCAGCTGCACTGCTATGATATCATAAATTCAACTATTTATTTCAGTATTGCCATATTGCATACAATTATGATATTTCTGAGGCTTATAGTAAGACTGATGCATATGTAACCCGTGCCTCTTTGAGGTGAGTTAACCTTTCTTGGTGCATCTTCCGGTTCACTGCAATGTCTTCAGCAGCTGTACAACAGAGAAGAAGAGACATGAAAGTATACTGAATAGTAGTCTTGGCTGCGTCCTGCATTGTCTAGGATTTAATACTGATGAGTCAGCATACTTACACATCTGAAGGGATGTCAGCAGTTCTAAGCTCATCCTCCCATCAACTAAGGAGTTCCTTCTTGTGCCATTTCAGGTCACCATAGTGGTGACAGCAATTATCTCCAGTGTGTGAGATGCCAGGTGCACTGGATACAGCCTTGGCTACTCTGTTTCAAGCCTCAGTCTTACTCTGAGACCCCGTATAGTCCTCCTGCTGCAGACTGCAGCTGTAATACTTCATGAAGAATTACATAAAAAGCCTGGACTCCTCAACACTGCATTTCTGTGCTCTAAAATTAGCACCATCATCTCCCTCACCAGCAATGCCTGCAGAAGTCAAGCAGCAACTCTAATTCTGAATTAGTGCCAAATTCCAGTCTTACATTTAACAGCTAGTGTGTAAACATGCAAATATGCCAACTGCATCTGCATGTTGGAAGTCACAGACAGGCATTTGCAAACAAAGAGGAAGGTATTTTATCAAACACCAATGAAGGTATGAAACATGGCAGTGAGATTTGCTATGTCTGAGGCACAATCTATTCACACTTTTTCAAATGGCCAGTACTGAAGGGCTGAATGGCTTTGATTGTTTTCGCTAGTGTTTTGGAGGTTAAACAGGATAATTTGGCAAATAACTTTCTGGAATTACATACTGTAAAAAGTTAGCTGACCAACGTGGGAGTCATACATAAGGAATAAATAATGCATACATTTCAAGCAAGGCTATTATTTGTCCATGCTACAGAAGAGCTCCTTTTCAACCATGTTCACTACAGATCAACTGCATTCAGTATGAATAGAGATATACTTCAGACAGCCTGTATATGTGTGAGTTATTGAAAGTCCTATGAAATGCATTCCACGGAAAGAGGCAGTCTTACCATTTGTAAATGTATGTGAGAGAGATAGACTTTCATGAGGTGAATAATACAGATGGGGTATTATACATAAATGCTTCACTACACATACTGTCCTAAGCACAGAATTGGGATATGTGAGGGCAAAAGATTATTTTAACTTAAGTATTCTGCCCATCATAGATATGCAAGTGCATTTTTAATTATTATAATTATCCTGCTTAAACTATTACACACATGTTCAACTGTGTTTCATAACTAAATCATTTATGAGATATGCTACTCAGAAAAATGTATTTATCAAAGCATTAATGAGGCATTTCTTGCAATAAACATAATTATGATAGGTATTTGTATGGAGTGTTACCTTCCTAATCAAACTGTTGTTAGAAATTGTATTCTGACACACTTTGTAAAACTGCTATCTGGATTTGAAACCTGGATCACCTGCATTCTCTCTCTAAAGTACACTTACACCTTGTGCCACAGAGACAGCTTCACAGCAAGAGGATGTTCTCCACTCAGTACTGTCCACAGTACTGACATCCGAGCATTGCTAGTAAGCCTGTTTGTGATACAGAAGACTTCCCAAATAAAATGTTTTACTTTTTTCCTTAAACATGTAAGCTTGATTGCATGCTGTTCGGGCAAGAAAAAGGGGAAAAAAGCATATGAAGTTCTGATGAAAGTAAGTCATAAATCTAAAGTAACAATTTCCACATTCTCTTCATACTGTGTGGATTTGAACGACCAGAGCAACTCTGTTAAGGAGCCAAAGTCACTTGAATTTAAAGCTTCTGCCACAGAAATATGTATACAGCATATGCACATCACTCATTCATCAGTAATACTGTGTAGCAGAGACAAAACTGTTTGCGATAATGGAGATTACTGAAATGAAACTAGTCACTCTTTCCTTCACCTGCAAGCCCTGTTTGCACTCTGCTAAGCAGTGCAGAAATTACACAGGCAAAAAAAAAATGTGAAAATTTATATTCCACATAACAAAACACAAGCTGCATTTTTAGATCTGCTTCAAGATGGATTCAAACTCTGCATCCTGTTTCCTGTTTCTTTACAATCATTTCATTTAACCTGTGTGATACAAGGATACTCAGATGCAATGCAGAATTTCTTCTCTTACTGCTGTTCAAATTACTGTAGCAAATCACACTTGTGCCACTCTAAAATGCTCTACTGATGGCATGCCAAATTCAGTTTCTTAGTTTGTACTTTGGGAAATTGACTCTCGTTCACTGCCACTAAATGCTGCCAGTCAGCAGTGCGTTTTGCCAAAACATATGCAAATGAGGAACACAAAAAATGGTCAGTACAAAAAAAATATCAAAGAATAATAACAATGAAAAGACAGGTTTGTGAAGTTTCCTAGATCTGTGTGAGTTACAACCTGATCATATGCTCTTTATGCATTAACTCTGTTAGACAGCACACTATTGGGAACTGAACCCTCCAGTCAGTGCAATAAAAACACACACTCTGTTGTGTTTCTTATCCATCTTTGCCTCCAACACAGGACCAGAATATATTCCTTTCTCATTTGTGTGAATTTTTCTAGATCAATGTGAAATTGACAAATGCTTTATGCTAATAATGTTAATGTCAGGTTGCCAGCACTGCCACCTATTTCTTCTCTTTATTTTCTAAGCATCTTCCCATGCTCTCAGCTTAACTATAGAAATGCAGTGTTATGGCCATTTATTTGCACCTCTGTTTAAATGTGTAATATAGCTGAAGAGCATTTCAGACAGATTTTTAGCAGAGGATGGACAGTGTGTGCTTAGTACACAGATATCAATGACATTAAGGTTGTTCTCATAGCTCTCAAGGTGCTTACACTTTTTATTTTAAGTCTTCTCTGCATGACACAAGCACTTCAGAGAGAAGAGTCAATTCAGTGTTGCTTATTGCTGTATTCAGAGCAATCAGTAATAGTTGCAAGCCATTAACAGCTAACAATTGTCATTGCTCCTCCCTGCAATCCTAGGGTGTGTGTATGCAGTTGTATAGCTACTCACACCATGTTTACATCCCCTACAGCAACTGACTTTTTGGTATTCAGGAATGCTAATGATTTCACACTTCATTTGCGTCTTCACAGTGCTCAGAGGTTGAATCTATACTATAGAATGTAATGGTAAAGCTATGGAAGGGGAAGGAGGGGAGACTGATTAGAGACAGAGCATTACTGCTACTTACTTGGAGGAGATTGTTCTACAAATTACTGCACTATTTCATAAGTTATATTTATCCTCTACTCAAACTGCTTACATGTTCATATTTTGAATGCATTTCAATATACAACTGAAAAAATGATTTCAATATTTATGCAATTTTAAAAATTCATTGCTAGTATACTGCACATATGTCAATTCTTGCTGTTCTTTCCAATGGTTACATCGCAATATTGTGTAATCATTTGTTATTGTGTGATTGCCTCAACCATGTGGATGGCTCACTGGATAAGATGAGTGACACATTAGATCAGGCAGTGTCTGTGATGGAATGCCTGCTGGAAAGGGCCATCATCCACATGTTCGTAGAGCCACAGCATCCTGTGGTGCTAGATGAAGTGTCCATGCCAGATCCTGCTCCCATACTGGCATTATTTCCACTGCTCCTTCAGTGATTGAGGTGTCCACACCCACACATGGTAGGCCATAAATGGGGTTGGGGTCCTGGACTTTGAAGAGAGTTTGTTTAGCAGATATCACTCACATTCAGGTAGCACACCAGTTTGAACTAGGGAAGTGGAAGTGGCAGTGCAACCCCTGACAGAGGCAGTTCACATGGTTGGGAGTGACAACAATGAACAGTCAGCTCTGTCATGTATAGCTCACACCTGTTCCACATGGTAGGACATAGTGCAAGGACAGAGCTTGATTTTGTTCATGCAGACACGCAACACATTTCACAAAAAACTGTCCATATTGACCCACATATGCAAGGTAAAAAAAAAATCACTTTTATTGGGCTATATCTCCTGTTAGTGTCCCTGAGTTATTTCATACTTTAATGACTACAAGCTGGGTGCTGTCATCAATTCCCCTAGTGATGTGGACATCTTCCAAGAGGGTCTCACCCAAACAAATGACTGGTGCCAGAAACATGTTCTCAAACTGAATGCCAAACAATCCATCAACATCATCCATTTTGGGGAGAGTGACATCCCCACAAATTATCACATTAATAACAAGGTCCTAAGCATGTAATCAGTTATAAGGAACTCGGGCACCCAGGTTGATAGCAAACTGACATTTGAGCACCATATTGCCTCCATTGTACATAAATCTTTCTACATGGCCCACCTCATTAGAAAGGGTATCACATCCAGGGAGAAGATGGTCACAACATCCCTGCATTCTTCCCTTATAAGATCCATTATTGAATGCAATGCTCCCTTTTGGCATGTACCTCAAGAAGCACATGCAGCAGCTGGAGAGACCACAGAGGTTCCTCACCAGGAGAATCCAGGGCCTCAAGCATATACCCTACACAGATACGCTAAAGGCCCTGTCCATTTACTCAATATCATACAGACTCCTCAGAGGTGACCTCTGTCCGGCATACAAATCAATCTCAGACCCTGCCTTGATGGGACTGCTGCATATCTGCAAGTCAAGCTCCACTCAAGTAACCCACACATGCAACCTCAACCTGGTCTGTGACATCAGTGGAACTTATTGGCGGGACAGATTTGTGCCCCAGAGACTCCCCTTCTGTGGCATAGACTCCCTCTCCACATCAAGCAGAGTACCTCATTAACCCCTTTTTAAGTGCAGCCTGGATAACTGGATGGGGAACAGAAAATACATCCCCAGAATTCCACCTGTGTCCCTGCTGGACAATGGTATAGGGTACTGACTTGCTGGAACATGGGCTAAATTCTTGGCTAAGCTTGTAAGGGTCTCAGGTCCAATAGCATAGTAACTTCCTATGAGCCTATGAATGTTCTGTGTTTCTTACTCACACACACTAACTACTTTGGTGTCACCTTTGGCATACTACACCCCCCCCCACCTTCCTGTGAAAATGATGATGATGATGACTGTGCCATGGGGGTTGCTCATTTGGGTTTGACTTAGAGTTACCTATATGTCTGATGCACAGAGTGGATAGGTATGAGCCTGACAGTGTTAGATATATTTTTGGAAATTTATAAATGCATGTGCGACTGTTTGCTAGTTAGTTGCATGCATTTCTGTTTGCTAGCATACATATATTAAAGGGTTAAACTGTTCTCAGTTAAAAATGATGGCACCCATCTGTAAATGTAACATGCTGGTACAACTTGAGAAAAATGCTGATAAGCATAAACTGAATGTTCAGTGTTTAATGCAAGCTTCAAGGATTACAGATAAGGAATTCCTGAGATGCAGGTGCAAGAAAGGAACCGAGTTGAAGGCAAAAACAACTTACTGAACTGTCACGTAATTTAACTTGAAACAAGAACACAAAGGAGCTTATAAACAGACTGCATAACATCAAGCATGGCGGTATATTGAAAGACTGTTTTCACACAGAAACATTCTCAAATGGGAAAGACTCCCTAAAAGGTTTATAAACAGACTGTATGACATCAGAAAATACCAAAGTAATGACTTTGAGAGTTTCCAAAAGACTGCTTTCATAAGAATGTATATATGTCAGATGTAATCTAATTTCTTGTTATATCTATTAGATCTGCTTAATGGAGAAAATCTTTCATGCTGTAATGAAGAACAAACTTGAAGATATTAAAGCTGTAAACTGTACAGTATTGCACGGGTCGTCTGTTATATAGACAAGTTAGTTTAATAGTTCTGCGCAAGAAAGATAATAATAATATACTGTTGAGAAGGTTATAATCTGCAAAATGCATGTGCACTAACCAGACTGTTTTTTAAGACACTAAGACTAGGCACTAACACAGAAGCTGCAATTGGCAGTATCATTAAGTAAGACAAGACTGTCATCATTCATTTTAAATAACATTTCAGACAGTATGCACGTAGTTTATCTTTTTACACATTTGCTCATATATTACAGGTTCCATGCTTACCTTCATTTTACTGCAGTTATGAGTCATGCCCTTTGGGGCTGTCTGTGTGTGATGCTATCCATAGACAGACATTACATGGGGAGATAAAGTTTATTTAAACTTTGTATGTACAAGATAATATAGTGCAACATGGAACAGACTGTGAGAATTTCTGCACAGGTGCCTGGGCTGTACAGCAGGACAACCCCTGCTGAGTCTAGACAATGAAACATTCAACATGCCAAATACATGCTCTATGATGTTTCTAGTTTGATCACAGGCATTGTTGTGTCCTACCTCTAAGTTTGTGTGTGCATTTCTGATGGGTGCCAAGAGCCATGGTTCCAGTGCATAACCTGCATTACCCAGTAGATGGCCTTGTGCAACTTCACCCCTAGGAAACCTTGTGTACATCTACGAGGTGTACCATATGTGAGAGTCATGGTAGCTGCCTGTGTTGCCTGCTCAAACACTAAGTATTATGCATCTGGAATTACAGGCAACCTGGCAGTTGACTGAGTGGAACCCCTTCCTGATGCCACCAGGCAGGGCTTTTCTATTTGAGTGCAGTTTATGACTCCCAAGACTTCAGGGAAGTGTGCTACAGCATACAATTCATGCATTGTTCTTCTCTCTCCTCTGATGTGCATGGAAAATAGATGTACTCCCTTGCATGTTGTAGCATATCATTAAGACTGGTAAAATATTTTGGAGGCCAAGGCCTGTGACATCCCTAGTTTATCCCATGTGGGCCTCTGGAATGTGCCAGTTGCTGATATCATTAATGGTACACATACCTTAGTTTCCACTGGTGTCAGATCTCCTTGATTTCCCCTGGGTCTGAGGTGGGAGCAGTATAGGTTGCACAGTTCCTCTAGTGTTTCCCTATGAACCCTGTATCATGTTACAGTTTCAATATCATGCAGTCCATGATATCTTAAACAGGGTCTGAAGACCCTTCTTCTCCTTGGCCAAGGTCTATTGACAGCAGCAGTGGTATAGATTTGACCCTATTGCACATACACATACAAGAGAGCAGCCTCTAACATTGCTTTTTTTTTTTCTAAGTGTGTTGGTGGCTGTATGCTAAAAGGTTTTGGAGTTCATGGCAAAGAGTTACATCAAGTCTACAAGTTTACTTTATAGCTTCATAAGTGACTCCACATGCAGTTCAGCTAGTTATGATTTCATTAGCATACTCTGTTGTTTACCTTTGTTTACTGGCTCTACACAACATGTACTGCCATTTAATGGAAATAAAATAGAGCACTATCATATGTGTGTCATGCTGCGATAAGTACATGATAGCAGCATGGAAATTAGTGCCATTCATGAATCCAGCCCAAAGAGTATGTTATGGTTCTGATGGCTTATTTGATTTTACTTCCTTTTGTGGTATAACTTTTTAGATTAAAATACCATCACGGTCATTTCTCATTTTTCCATCATTTCTATACATCCCGCTTAGTAATACAGTAATTTAAGAATCTGTAACCTATCCACAGCTTTACAACTGAATAATGCTAAGAAATAACTCCATTCATTTATAAAGATTGATCTTGATCATTAATAGCCATTGATAAATCCCAGCATTTGAATGAACACTTACCATTGAAAGTGAATCCAATTATTTTAGTCGGGGTCTATATTATATTCTCGAAAGCCGACAATGTTGAATCTGACATTGTCAGCATGAGAATATCGAACGCTCAGAATCTCAAGCATCTAAAAAGACAAAAACAAAAAAGAAGAAAGTACCCTAACAGGTTTAAGCAGGGGGGGCAAGCCCCCCACACCCTCCGCTACTTAAATATACCAACTCTGAGACCGCACTACATTGCAGTAAATGGAAATCTCCACTTACGGAGATTTCCATTTACACGCTCGAGATTCTGAATGTTCAATATTCTTGTGCCGACAATATCAGATTTAACATTGTCGTCTTTCGAGAATATAATATAGACCCATTTTAGTCATAGCTGCCTTGAGCTCCATTTCCAGTGGTGATGGAATGACTTTTGGGTTGGTACAAGTATTGGCCATCTTTATGACATTAATATCCAAACTATTGCTGCATCTTGAGAGAATTTTAACAAACTGTTCTGGTTCACTTTGAATAATGA
The DNA here is from genome assembly GCF_019279795.1 of Protopterus annectens. NCBI lineage: Eukaryota > Metazoa > Chordata > Ceratodontiformes > Protopteridae > Protopterus > Protopterus annectens. The sequence continues at coordinate 441,033,638 of NC_056748.1, forward strand.
AGTCAAGAAAGGTCAGTTTGTGGAGATTACTACTATGATGTAAAACTGGGTTTGGGTAGCATTTAATTTTCAGTTATAGTAACATTCTATATATAATTTCATGGTGACTAATTAGTCAATAAGGATAAACCTAATTGTGGTCTCATCAAGGACATTAGTCATAAAAAACATTCATTGCTGAATTTCAAGAAAAAACAAAACATAGCATTTGATTCCCATATTTGCCACAATAAGTCTGTATTTTGGTCTAGATCTGACATTTGAGTCATACAGTGTTTTATTCTTGTCCTCATCAGATAAAAGTGAGTAACCCATGTTTTGTTCAACTAGTTATGGAATATGCCATGCTTTCTCACTGTTGTGTGCATATTCATTAACATTGTGACATTTACTGCTGGCCGTTGTTTCTTTGCTTCTAAAGTTGCTGGGTCTGGAGACACCAGACTGCTGTCAGTGAAAGACTACAGAACTGGAGGAATGCAGTCTCTTTACCCAACAGTCTTTTTTTCATTTGGAGAACCATCCAGTTCTGTAATAGGTCAAAATGTATTTTTTCTTTGGATATAATGATACTAAGCAATATGTACAGTTCTGGGGGTAGTTCAGAGGCCTCATTAGGTTTTCCTGCAACAAATTCAAATCTCTTGAACATCTCCTCTTGTACTAAAGTCTAAATTAGCATGCCTGAATTCTGAGGTTGCTGCTACACTATTAGTTTCAACCATTCTAAAACCAGACAGCAGTAGTTATGCAGAACTACCTCCATCATGAGACCACGCTAAATATGATAGCAAGAAGCATGTCAATAAAGTGAAAATACAACATAAGTTTACATTAATGTGCCTGGCTCACAAGCCCACAAAGCACTTATAAATGTTTGCATATATACTTAGTATTTAAAACGATGCTTTGGTGTTATTTGAAGAGTGTTTTGCTCTTTTTAACTCAATAAGGTTTCATGACACAAAATGGAAAAGATTTCAGTCACAACCAAGCCAGCTAATTATCTAATGCAGCAGTTAATGTTGTCACCTCACAGCAAGAGGTTCTCCGGTCCGATTCTCAGCTGGGGTGCCTACTGTGCAGAGTTTGTATGTTCTCCTTGCATTCACATGGGTTTCCTCCAGGTACTCTGGTTTCTTCCCACATTCTAAAGACATGCGTCTGGAGAGTTTCTCCCCAGGTCTCTGCTGAAAATAGGCTCTGTTCTAGTCGGACTTTCCTGGTCAACAAATGTTAAATAAAATAAAATAAATCTTTGATAACTGCATTCTAGTCACTGTGTATGAAGTTTAACAACATGCAGACATGTTTCTCTTCACCTTCTACCACTTATCTCAGATCGAGACCACATTAATGATCCTTATATAGTGATAACACCAACCCTCAAATCAGCTTGCATTTGCAAAAAAACAGCTGATAGAATCTGGAGGGGTGCTCTACTGTTCCACTCTAAACTCAAAAGCCCCAAGGAAAAATGGTGCTTAAAATAAGTAATCCTTCACTGTAATAAGATTCTATTTTAGAAGCCTTAAGGTTTCTCTGAAAAGGAAGTCATTCACAGTTTCAGTGGTTTTAATCATATTTCTGCTGTGAGACACTGCTAACCACTGTGTTGTGTTCACTTCAGAGCAGTTATATTACATTGCCTGCACAGTGAATTATTATACACTAGCAAAAGAAGTGATATGCCAGTCTTCAGAAAGCTATCAGGGATAGGTTGCATTAGGCTCTTTTGCTCCTCCCAGCACTAAAATCCACTAAGGAAAAAGAACACACAAAACATATACCCCCCAGGACTCACTAGCAGCACTAGTGCTAGCTGTATGGCTCATAATAAAAAGGCCTTTTTCCCAAGACCAAAAATTTTATGATCCAGAGACATGTTAGCCATGATGAGGAAAGCCTTCATTTTCAGTTAATTTACATGTCTGAATTGCAGCTAACTAATGCAAAGTAGAGATCATCATGCTAATCTGCACTTCTCAATAGTTAACTGCTACAGCTGCATCATGTAGGCATAAAGTTGTCCCAGACGCCTAGTGATCCCACCCATCCCTGGAGCCCTATATTGGATTAGGTGCCATTGTAGCACAAATGTAACATCCCTGGTGTCAAGTGGTCCCTCCCCCGATCCCTGTAGGGGATTAGATGCTGTTATGGCACAACTGTAGTCTTTCTTGGTGTCTAGTTGTCCCCACCCCCTAATCCCCATGCTTATTTAGATGCCATTTTGGCACAAGTATAGTATCCATGGTGGTTGGTGGTCACACCACCAAATGTTGTAGACAAAGCTCATTAGTCAGGGGGTGTGAGGAGGTATGAAAGCACCCTTACCCACACTGACACACACACACGTGCACATCAAACTCATTCTCACAGCCCCCTACCCACCCTATTGCACTCACACTCTCATCAGTTCATCCATTCACACACACACACACACACACACACACACACACACACACACACACACACACACACACACACACACACCCACACACATGCACACACCTTCCTGACTACCCCCACTAACTCCCCTACTGCTACCTTCCAGGTAGACACACAATGACACACACAAAAATAACAATAATTAGAAAAATAAACTGAAAAAACAAGAATAAAATATGGTAAAAAGGCTTTATAAAAAGGCATCTAGTGCCTCATACTTTAAAAGCCATTCGGTGGATAAAATAAGACTGACACTAAATGAAAATTACAAAATGCTGGTTAAAGAAATGTTCTCCAAGGTAATTCCTTATTTAATACCACGGGTTGTAATGTTTTACATTGCAGTATAAACATTACTTCGATTCTATCTAGAACATGCAAAAATTATTGTTGACTGAATTCAGAATTAACATTAACTTGCCTCATAGCAAAAAAAAAAATGAATCTGGAAGTATCAACAGTATGTTTTTTCCACACATGGTATAATTTTTAATGTTTTTATTTCTGTAATCTTTAAGATGCTCCATGATTGTTATTTTGACAATTCTAGTGGTCTTTCTGATATAAAACAATTTGTAAGAAGAAGTAACTGCATAAATAACCACACTATTTGCAATTAAAACAACTATTAATGTGAAATACCCACTTAGAAATGCCATAACATGTCCCTAGCCACCATGGTGGATATTTTACAGCTGTCAGATGGTCTAATACCCACAGTGTCTGTCATCCTAGCTTTTAAACTTAAACCTGCTTGGTGGAAAATAGATGGCACCCTAGGCAAAACAGTTCTTAAAACAACATCTGCCAATAATATATGCCAGTGCCTCATAATAACATTAAAATTGTATTTGGTCATACAAGGTATGAAGTATGTACTGTTTTACCTCATCCATCATAAGTATACATTGTCACAAAACATATTTTATCAGAACTCATAAGAGGAGAACCTGAAGATTCTTCTTCATTGGACCTCTTATTATTATGTCCTTCACTCAATATAGACAATAGGGCATACATAATATTACATTTTCCATAATCCCTGGCACAAAATGTCTCAATGTTAAAGTTAATTTCTGCCATAAAAAATCCAATACATTACCTAACCTAGTAGAGCAAGTAAATTCTCCTTTAGGTAAAGACTGAATAGTATGGGTGGGATGACAGTCATTCAACCACAAAATTGATTTAGAGTATGTTTTTTCTTGTGTGCCATGGTTTATAGCTTAGAATTAGCCATCTGTAGATGAAAAATAAAAAAAAAATAAGTCATATATAAAGAATACATAACATTTAAAATTATGCTCAGAAAATTAGATAAATAAATATGATCTAAATCAAAAAAATCATAAACATATTTGCACTTGGTGCAAAACTGACATCAATTGTAGTACATTTCTTTTGTAAATAATAAAATCCATTAAAATAATTATGTAACAAGCAAAATTCTAACAAAGGCAATAAACAATTTTCTCAGATCTATCCAGTAAAACAATTAGCAAAAGCCTGCAACCCTATGTGATTTGGTGTACTTGTGTATTAAAAACAGACATCAACAACAACCAAAAAGTCACATTCACAAATTTTTACTTCTTTTAATTTTTGCAAAAAATCAAAAGTATCCTTGATATATGATTCACCCTACATAACTAAAGATTACAAAAGTTTGTTTAATAACTTACCCAAATTTTCCAAACAAAGAGCCAGTCAAAGATACAGTTGGGCACACGGGGGATGAGTAATAGATTTATGTACCTTTGGAAGATCATAAAAAACAGGTTTACAAAATAAATCCTGTGTTGTGTTAACACCTGCGCTTGTTATTTGGACAACATCCCCAAATTAAAGTGTATTTTAACCTGTGCTTTATATTCAAATACATACACATGGTCCAACTTTTCATATTTATGTGAGTTCAACTCCTGCAAACACATTTCATTATATAAATTCATATTCATGATGCCCCAATGATCACCCAATTGCTTCCTTTGCCCTCCTCTTTAATAATAATTTGGTTATTTTAAGCCTATTCTATCAATTTCTTCAAGGCTAACCACTCTTCCTTTATTATATTACAAACATAAGAATGGTATATATCAAATAGTGACATTACTTTCCACATAACCAAGGCTTAATGAACTTCAATGAAAAAGAAGATTTCTTAACCAAATAATGTGTAGGTATTTAAACTGGGTATATTAGTCCTTACACTGTCCAACTCTTCCAAAACAGAAAAAATAAATATCTGTTGAGGCATCAAAAGTCTCCATGCAAGTCATACATGAACTCTCATTCATTGAAGAGGTATCATCAAACCCAGCATCTTTATTAACTGTAGCATAATAAATATGTTAACTTAATTTTACGGGAAAAAAAAAGAATTTCAGCCCTTTGGGCAACACCTGAAATGGGCCTCAGTTAAGTTGATATTAGATAAATTCACACCTGTAATTTATTAAAACTTTCAATGTTATTACCTGCCCACACTTAACATTCAGACCCACATAATAAACATGATGTAACAGTCCAAAAATTGTTTTTATCATTTCTTGGAATTTTGTTTTTGAAAATGTTGACTGCTGCTCTTCTGCTACTGTCTGATCACCCAATTCCTCTTGTGAAGAAGAACCCAATCACTGAGGAGAGACATTTGCAGACATTCCATATGACTGCTTCAAATGATCAGCACACTCAAATACCCCTCGCATATACACGATCACACATCTCTTGAATGTCCCTTACTACTAAACTCAGCAGTATGTAGCTTTTCTGCAATGAACGAGCACAGTATTTTGGTCATGTTCACTACCACAGTGCACTGGGGCTGGCAGTGCTAATCTACATATTTATGTAATTTCATGAATTACTGAGCACATAGATGCCTTCTTGGAGGTGGTTCTGGGAGAGAGAAGGAGACAAAGAGAACATATGGCTAATTGAGATATGCCTCTCCCCCAAACTACCTCATTAGCATACAGCATGGCCGGAGAGCCAGCCCTATGCAGTGCTGCACATCTTCATGCCAGAGCACCATGCAGCACCATGTTAGGGCTGCATCTGGCTACACGTCACTGTAAACTTTATGAATTTCCCCAGAATCTACTACTCATAATGGTGATTTTTAGCTATTACAGATGTCAGAAAAAAATGTTGGTTCTGTTGAAGTCAGTTGGTTCTGATGAAGTCCTGCTGATTTGTATGGATGAAAGCACTCAAACACTTGGTTTGGATTTTTTTTTATGGTGGATTTTTTATGGAATAAAGGCATTGTTGTAGTGACATACTTTTCTGGTTGGTTTTCTCCTGATGTAATCCTTTGTTTGTGTGCAGTGAATGTGGCTCTAAGTTATTTCATTACAGACTTCCACAAATATTATTCCATTCTTCATAACCTATTACATAAAAAATAGTACTTATGTCAAATTCCTTTTAAGATGTCAGATGACATTAAGACAACACTCACAGCAAGAGGTTCTCCAGTTCAATCCTCGGCTGGGGTGCCTTCTGTGTGGAGTCTGCATGTCCTCCCTGTGGTCGCATGGGTTTACTCCGGGTGCTCCAGTTTCCTCCCACATCCCAAAGACATGCTGTAGGTGGATTGGGCACACTAAATTGTCCCTAGGTGTGAGTGTGTGCATGTGTGTGTGCCTTCTGTGGAAGGTTGGGTGCCGGGCTGGCAACGCGACACTGTAAAACTCCACTGCCAATCATGAGCGGACGGTGATCCGCTGTAGCGACCCCAAACCAGGAAAAGCCGTAAGAAGAAGAAGATCCATCTTGCAGAATAATGAATAAAACCCAGAATGCATTTACTTGTACTGCACATTTGTTTTCCTTTCCTGAAATTATATCAAAATACTTGTATTAAATTGTCTAATTCACTTTAGATAAAACCAAGATTCTTTATCTGAAATCTAACCCAGAAGAGAAAGGTTGAATGCTTTCTTTACTTTGTAAGGAACTTTATAGCTGTTTTCTCATGGAATCTCATGTACCACAAACTGTGAGAGTTGTATATCAAATTTCACAGCTTAATGACATTGAAATTGTAGTAACATTTGATAAAATTAATCTGTTAATTAATCAATTTCTGGTATTTTTGCATTGCTAAGGATTCATTTTTGTATGTATTTGTCTGCACATATACGTATGGAATTATACAGAGGATTATGATCGGGTCCCCAACTTCATACATGTTCAAGAAATGGATGCCAAAGGATTCACCTTGAGAATGAAGCTCATGAGGTGAATCCTGGCATCTCTGTCAAGAAAACATCATAAAAGATTATGGTCAAACACCTTATCATAATTCCTTGAAGTGTACGGAGCTTTGTCTGCCTCATGAATGACCAATTAGAAAAATAAAAGGAAAACAGAAACTGTAAAAGATTGAACTGATTTACCATCTTTAAAAACTGGCAAAGAACACAGCAAACAGGCAGCAACATACCTCTCAACTTCTTTGCTAAAGTATCCTAGAAAAATTAAAAAATAATGGGGGGGGGCAAAGTATCAGAATCAGAGACAGTTTTTAAATATTGCTGTAATTAATCAAATGATGGATATCACAGCTGCATGCATTTTCAGAACTGTAAGAAATATGAAACTCTAATGTCTGGCACTATTGACTGTCTGTAATTCTCAATGATTTACCAGAAAATCAAAAAAAAATATGAGGGAAAAGACAAAAACATGAGATAAAATCAGGGGTGTTCTGTATAATTAGGGACAGTTGAAAGGTACATCAGCTAGAAAATAAAGTGCCGCAGTTGTAGAAAGTAAATCATCTTCTAAGAGCTGTTAGGCACTTTGTTCTCCCATACCTTTTGTTTATAAGTAGGACAGTGTGATGTTCTAACAGCTGTTAAAGCTGTTTTCCTTCTTCTACTGTAATTTGTTGCCCAGCAGTGTCCACTGTAAATTTGTAGCATGAAATCTGATCTTAACAGTGGTTTACAAATTTAGTTATGTTCCCCAGCCTTTGCTAAGATTGGATCTCACAATAGGAAATTGCTTACATTTTTTCCTAATTTCGAGTATAATTGCAACACACACACACGCTATATATATATATATATATATATATATATATATATATATATATATATGTAGGTATAAAATGGAATTATATAAAATAGTCAAAAAAGCTTAACACCACCATTCATTGCAAAAAAATAAAAAAGATCAGTCAAATCATTGAAATAGCAGCACACTTGCTTCTGTACATGACTGGAGAAAATAAAGACAGAAAACATCATTTTTTGCAGGAGGGCTTCTTTGCATTTCATACCCCCCACTACATATACATAAGGGTGTGTGTGTGTATATATATATATATATATATATACATATATATATATATATATATATATATATATATATATATATATATATATATATATATATATATATATATATATATATATATATATATATATATATATATATATATATATATATATATATATATATATATATATATATATATATATATATATATATATATATATATATATATATATATATATATATATATATATATATATATATATATATATATATATATATATATATATATATATATATATATACACATATATATATATATATATATATATATATATATATATATATATATATATATATATATATATATATATATATATATATATATATATATATATATATATATATATATATATATATATATATATATATATATATATATATACATACCTAAAAAATAAGACTATATTTTCTATACATATATATATATATATATATATGTACATATATATATATTATTTGGTTACCAGGAAAGGCCGACTTGGAACAAAGCCAATTTTCAGCAGAGGCCCAGGGAGAAACACCAAATGCATGTCTTTGTAACGTGGGAGGAAACTGGAGCACCCAGAGAAAATTCACACGAATGCAGGGAGGACATGCAGACTTGAGAATCAAACCAGAAAACCTCTTGTTGTTAGGCAACAATGCTACCTCTGCACCACTGCACCATCTGTATATAAAAGTTTAGTGTTGTGCAGTATGTTCGTACTGCTGATAGCAAGAACTGCCATTCCTTTTCTGATATGTGCAGGGGAAACGGTGTCTAATTATGCCGAATCGACATTACCGGATTATGTTCGATATTTATACCCTCATAAATTTCAAATTTCGAGTAAACAAATCGACATTTTAGTTCAAAATATAAATGATCATCAACATTATGATAGTAAACCTATACATACATATATATATATGTATATATATATATATATATATTTATATATATATGTGTATATATATATATATATATATATATATATATATATATATATATATATAAGTAATTTGTGTTGTGGCAGATAAATGTGGGTTTCTTATGCTATTGCCAAAACTTTGGGATTTACCAAAGTTTAAGCATTACAGGTTAGGTATGTATGTACATGTGTGTTTCTGTGTGTGTGTGTGTGTGTGTGTGTGTGTGTGCATGTACATTAATATATATATATATATATATATATATATATATATATATATATATATATGGGTCTTTGTTGCTTGATCAAAATCTCACAATATCGAACAAGCAACATCGAAACCTATTAAAGGGAAAGTAAATAGCATCGAAAGTGCACTTTTACAAAAGCCGGTTCTCCAAACCATAAAAAACAAAACTGCTTTAAACAATATATATTTATATATATATATATATATATATATATATATATATATATATATATATATATATATATATTAAAAAACAGTCCAAGTCCCAAGTAATTTACTGAAAACAAACCCAAATAGAGATGTAAAGAAGGTGCTGATCCAAATATGATGATGATGACAATCCAATGAAATAATCCACTTCAACGAAAAACCAAGAACAGCTTTATTTGCAAACGTAAGTGCTTTCACGGAGATGTGTTCCGCTTCTTCAGATGTACTACTAAACACTCATACATTTTCTCTTATATAGTACCACACAATTAATTAATCATTCAATAATTCATTAATTAACCCTCGTAATTGCAAAATTACGAAATTATAAAACAGGGTTGGTAAAAACAATACCAATGCATATAATAAAAAAGAGGAACACTTCCCAATACATATACACATAAATATGAATATAGATAGTGAATATTCGGTGATTACCATATAGAAAAACAGCATAAATAAAATATTATAAAAAAGTTATAAAATATTATATTATAATATTATAAAACACAAAATACAAAGCAGGCAAGATAAAGGGAACAAAGTATAATACATATGACTAAAGTGTGATTTATAAAAATGTGTATATAACCTAAAAATATATGTATTGTATTTACTACTTAAGAGACCTTGCTTTAAGCATGGGCTTAAGAGAAACAGTCTCATTAAGCCCACTATCCTTGTGTGCAGCAAGTCTGAGAATCCACCTAACTTCAGCCTGTTCAGTCAGGTTAGTAATATCACCTAACCTAATATAGGTATTCTATACATGTAGCACTTGAAATTTAAAAACGTGTTCCTTGCCCTTATGAAGAGTATGTTTGGCTAGGGCGCTATATTCATGTTGTCTGGAGAGACAATAAATGTGGTCCCTTATGCGCTAAGTGTTCTGTTCGTTTTGCCCACATAGAAACAAAAACATGTTTCACAGTGGGCCACATATACTACATTTTTAGTATTACAGTTAGATTGGCACCTAATTTCCCATAACCTACCAGTATCAGGATATTTAAAGAATCTGGACTCATCTATACAACTACATTGGACACATTTACCACATTTCTTTGTCCCTAGATATGGTTGGTTATGCTGCATCCTACAATCACTTAAATCAGTATAACACAAATGCTGTTTGAGACTTTTCATTGTTCTGTACGTGTATAACGGATAATTACCTACCAATTATCTAGTCCTATTATCAGCCATAAGCATATTCCAATTATTAGAAATAGCTTGTTTGACAATGTGTAAATTCATACTATAGGGTAGTATCACATGTGGTTTAATTAGGCTACCATTATTACTAATACTTGAAACTGTCTGAGTTTTGTTAGAATAATATGGTCTGGCTCTAGTTTCTCTAAACTTGTGTACTATAGTATGAACACTGTCCGCCTCTCCAACTTTGTATCCTCTAGTTAGGAGGCTTCCTTTTAACTTGTTCAGCTCAACATGTAATGAGGTGTCATCACAGCAAAGCCTAGACACTCTTATAGCCTGTCCCTTGACTATGTTATTAAAGACTTTTGGATCGTGCATACTAGTCCTATGCAGAAATGCAGGTCTGTAGCACGGTTTCCTGTATATCTTGGTCAAATACTCATTATTGTGTCGATAAATGGTCGTGTCAAGGTAGATAATGCTGTCCATCGAGAACTCCAGAGTAAACTTTAGAAAGCCCCCCAAGTTATTAAGATGTTGTAAAAAGTCTATGAGGAGTGTATCTGGTCCTTTCCACAGGAAAAAGATATCATCTACAAAACGTCTGTAAAAGATGATACTAGAATGGTTCAACATAATCTCCCTTTCCCAGGCCACCATGACCAGATTCGCATAAGTATTAGCACAACTAGTGCCCATGGCCACACCTCTTTTCTGTCTATAGAGTTTGTCTTGAAACAGAAAGACATTGTTATCTAAAACTTGTTCTAGTAGTAAGCAGAGTAAATCTGCCTTCTCCACTGACATGAAATCTTGTTCCAACAATAGTTTCCTGACCATCCCTATGCCTTCCTCATTAGGGATACATGTGAATAATGACTCCACATCCATGGTGGTCAATAAAATATCTGTAGTGTCAACTAAAGTAATGGTATGTACAAACAAGTCAGTTAGAAACTGTTCTGTATCTTTCAGAACATGTGTATATCTAGATAGAACCTGTTTAAATTCATTATCCAAATAAATGGAGACTGGTTCTGTGAGCCAACCTGTGCCAGAAACTATAGGTCTAAATGATGGAGAAGTAAGATTTTTATGTATTTTCGGTAAACCGTGTATCCTCGGTATTACAGGATACTCTACATAGAAATAATCAAACAATTCAGCAGTTATTAGATTCATCGTCTTACACTCAAGCAAAGTATTATAAATACTACTATGTATTGTGGCTATATATTCAGGCGAAATCAATTCATAAGATTCACTTCCTAACATTGCAAGCATGGAAAGCAAATAGAAGTCATGGTCTAACACTACCACCGGTCCGCCTTTATCTGCTGGGCGTATAACTATACTCCTATTATTCTTAAGACTATCAAAAGCTACTCTTTCTTGTTCACTCAAATTATTACCGGTGGTTATTACCTGACTATTAAATTCATTATATAGGTCATTTTCCACCGCTTTAAGAAATAATTCTAAATCCGGTGGTAAGTGTGGACAAAATGTGCTATTCTTTTTAAAACACATTAATCCTGAATTAGGAGCATCAGCAAACATAAGTTTTAAAGCTACATTTCGTGTAAAAAGTCTCACTGCTAAAATTGCTTCACTCACATCTATTTTGCCTGATGGTATGAAATTCATACGTTTGTCCAACAGACTCAGTTCATCACGTGTTAGCTCATAGTTAGAAATGTTCAATACTAAAGACCTTGATTCCAGGTCTTCTTGGAAAAGTGTACCGGTTGTTGGACCGGAGGGTCCTTCCATTTGGCTCCCCTTCCTGGATCCTGGTCCGTTGATCTTTTTCTCCCCACCCGAATAGGTAGGGGAACCACTGGAAAATTCTGGCCCTCTGCTTTATCAAGTTGTATCTTCCTTCTCACTACAGTGCTGATACGAACCATGTTATCATCATCCTTAGCTTGTTGATCCGACATTAACTCTGCCGGCATAAAATATATTGAAGTTGTCGGATTTGGAGATATAACTCCTTCCGTTAACAAGCCACCTTGTACGTTGTCCTCCATAACCACTGATACACTTTGTTCTGTCTTTTCAGACCTAAACTGTTTCAGTTCCTCTTTTTTCTTTGATTGAAGATCCATCGAGCCAATGGCCTTCACTGGCTGTGAGGGCTCCTCCCTCCTAGTAATCATAGATGTTCTCTGATTAGCTGCAGCATTTTGAGTAACAGTCGCATTATCCATGGCCGTTTTATAAGTCCTCGGCCATATAAAAACATTGTTCTTAGCGAAGTCCTGTTTATCTCTGTTAAGTTTTTTCTTTTTCTGTTCTAATAGAGTATGTTCATATCTTAGAACTCTATCTATTAACTCATGCATATATAGCTCAGTTGTATCAACTCCATTCAGTTCATTCAACTTTTCCTGCTGTTCAATAATCATATTTCTCAGGTCTATCTCTAAGGGATGAAAAAAGTCTAACAACAGCTGTATATACACATTGCTAGCTTTTAGGTTGATCTGTTGCCACTTAATGAGTAGATCTGGGTAAGTGTTCCCATAGGTGGGCATATTCAGGATTCTTAGCCCCCTAGGAACAACATTACAGTCAAGACATGCCTCCAGGTGATAACGCTGACACTGGAGGCGTTTAAATTTATAAATATTATTCTCAATGTCTCATTTGATTTGTTTGATTACCTGTTCATTCGCAGGATTAATACCAGGTTCATACTGATTGTTAAAACCTTCCATGCACAGCAAAGGATTTAGCACTTCAGTTAGGACTCCTCGCAGCCTTCCATTAGACGTAAAGTCAGCTTGCTGAGAGCCTTGGTTATTAAGAACACTTCCCAATACATATACACATAAATATGAAATTTTTTATTATATGCATTGGTATTGTTTTTACCAACCCTGTTTTATAATTTTGTAATTTTGCAATTACGAGGGTTAATTATTGAATTATTGAATGATTAATTAATTGTGTGGTACTATATAAGAGAAAATGTATGAGTGTTTAGTAGTACGTCTGAAGAAGCGGAACACATCTCCGTGAAAGCGCTTACGTTTGCAAATAAAGCTGTTCTTGGTTTTTCATTGAAGTGGATTATTTCATTGGATTGTCATCATCATATTTGGATCAGCACCTTCTTTACATCTCTATTTGGGTTTGTTTTCAGTAATATATATATATATATATATATATATATATATATATATATATATATATACACATATATATATATATATATATATATATAGATATTGCATATATATATATATATATATATATATATATATACACACACACATATATACACTCAGACACACACACACACACACACACACACACACTCACACACACACACACACACACACACACATATATATATATATATATATACATAAATGCATATATAAAAGCCAGATATGTTGTGTGTGTGTGTGTGTGTGTGTGTGTGTGTGTGTGTGTGTGTGTGTGTGTGTTTCCATATATCTATATCTACAAAGTCCCACAAGATACTAGAGGCAAGATAGGTTTATTCAGTTATCTGTATTGTCCAATAAAACAAAACAACGACTGTCTTGCTTCCAGTTCAGAACAAAGCAAGCACAATATCTTTAATTGCTTGTCACCAACAGTATTTAGCTCATACACCTTTAATTGTTTCTCACCAACAGTATTTAGCTCATACAGCCACCCTTCCCCACTCCCTCCAGGATACAGATTGTCTTTTATTTTATTATTTATTTTGCATTTGTTTACCTGTTTACTGGGTTTGTCTGACTGGGTTTAGTCATAAGCTCCTTTTCAGCAGAGTCCTGGAAAGAAAAACTACACCATATTACAACCATTTTAAACAAACATTCAGTAGTATACATAAACGGACATTAAACAATCTACATTAACAGTTGCACAAGCATTTGCCAATTAGACCACATTCATGTGAAAGTAGAGGCAACTATTACAGTATAAAAGATACTTGTGCATTATTAGATGTTAATCCTTGAGCATTTGAAGAGGTGCATTAGTGTGTTTGTCAGATAATAGTACATGTGGTTAGTGCTTAGAGATTCAAAGAAATTGAGGTGGGGAAGGAAATGGGTAGGACAGAAAATGTTAATATTGTAGTTAATAGGTGGGGAGTAATGCAGGTTGAAAGGAAATGATACGTGTGGCTATCATAACTATCATAAGGTTTATATTAGAAGTATAAAGGTGGGGAATAAGCAGTGTCACAAAATAATGTATGTGGCTCAGCACCTTCATGCACTCTCCAGCCAAGACTGGAATAACTGGTCAAGAGGAGAAGGTCAACATTTGCACCACACCGCATGGAACACATAGCCCTCCAGAACACACACCAGCACTGTCTTCACATAAAAACACAAAGCACACACCCACCTTTGTTGAGGCTCTCAATAAAAATATACCCAAACAGCAGAGACCCTCCCAAGGCAGAAACACACTCGACGACCACAACACAACACTAATCATGAGACACATAATTCTTCTAAACAGTGTGCCATTTAACCAAAGCCCCTAAAACAAAATAGCATGCCCATCACACTAGTCTTAGGTGACTCAGTAGTGAGGCACACAGATGTCCCACTCACTAGGTTGAATAAGGAAAAAGTAACAGTCAGCTGCCAGGATCTGACACATAACGCACGCACTCAGGTCCCTCAACAACAGGTACAAATATCACTCTGTCATTGTACATGTGGGTGTGAATGACCTAAGATATACCTCCCTGGACTACATGAAAAGAGACATGGAGGAGCTCTCAGATTATGTAGTCCAGGCAGGTATGACCCTAGCCCTGAGCAGCATCCTACCATCACCCAGAATGATACCACAGTACAAGCAGAGAATGATTGATTTCAACAATTGGCTAAGTTTCTGGTGTCATTTTAAGGGGATCCGGTATCTGTCTGCCTGGGATGACATGGCTGACAGACCTCGATCCTTTGCCAGAGATGGCCTGCATCTGTTACCCCTGGGCTTCCAAATATTGGCCAAGGCTCTTGCCACCCCTATAGTGTCTTTTTTAGGTGGTGTTCCAAAGACTAAATTACCACTATAACAGCTACAAACAAATGCAATCTGAGGGTCATACTGCTCAATGCTAGAAGTCTAAATCTCAAAATGCACTCACTCAAAGCACTCCTTAAAATGGAGAACGTCGACATTTGTGCTGCAATAAAGACCTGGTTCAAGGCAGCAGAAAGTACCCCTTCACTACCAGGCAATAACTCATTCCACACCTTTTGGCCCCAAAACTTGGACCATAGCTCCAAAGGCAGTGATGTTCCATATTCATAAAGGATGTGCACACCTCCAGACTAGTAGCCCAACATAACACATCTAAGATACTAAAGGTGCCACTAACATTGGGTAAGACAGCGATTCAGGTTGTAGCCTGCTAATGGTCCCCAACCATGTCCCAAGACTCACACTTGATGTTCCTAAGCACCCTGGAGAATATTAGTGTCCAACCTAACACTCTCATACTGGGTGACTTCAACTCCCCCTTCATTAACTGGGAAAACTACTCATGTACCAATACACTTGCCCAACGCTTTCTGGAATTCATTAATTCGAGTGCCCTGGACCAGCTCATTCTTACCCCCACTAGAGGTAGCAACATCCTTGACCTGGTCCTTACTAACATGGGCGACCATTGTTCTACACCAATAGTCAACTCCTCCCTGGTTAGATCTGACCACAAACTAATCAGCTTGGAAATCCACATCCATCCCACCCTCCATAAAGGTAACCACCATGTAAAACTTCTACAAAGCTAACTTTGGGCTCCTAAAAACAGAGGTGGCCAACTTCACGGCACCCATGCATATGGAGAATAGTTGCATGATTGCCGAATCATACACCAATGCACTGTACGAACACGTACACAAATGCATGGATCTCACCATACCCAATAGAACCAAGATGCTCTCTTCAAAAAAAAGGAAGCCAATATGGTGGTCCCCTGCCATAAACAAACTCTACAACAGAAGGAGGAAACTGACGTGGAATAAGGTGAAGTCCCAAGACTGGTAAAACTCCCTTATCAGCCTCAACAAAAGGTTGAGATCCCTCATCAAATCCTCTAAAGCTAGCTATGAAAACAGAATTGCAGCAGATAGTAAAGACAACCAAAAGGCCTTCTATAGTTATGTCAAGAAGCTACATGGCAATACCTTGATTTGCTCTGAGCTACTGCACAATGGTACCTCCTATACCGAGCCAACAGCTATTGCCAATATACTGGCCATCAGATCAGTGGTGGCTCGTGCCATTGGACTGCAGGACTGCAGCCCTCCCAGCAAAATAAAGATTATTGAATAAAAAAATAAAACGTATAAAAAAATGTACAATCATAAAATATTTTGTTTCTTGACTGACTCGCAATGTCTCGGAACTCAAACTGCGCATGCTCACTGAGTTCCGGGATTTTATTTATTTATTTACATTAATGAACGAGTCCATTTCTGCAACTCTAGACTGCTTTACAGGCAGTCCGGATATGAGAGAAGGCATCAGTGTGATGCCCAGATGTCTATGCGATTTTAACCGCACAGTAAGAAAAAGGGGTTTCGGACTGCCACGTCCACAGTCACATACGTGACATGGACGGCTGGGTTGCTACTGATTGGTTCTCACTCTCTTCTCAAAAAACAGAGTGAGAAACAATCAATAGTAGTCTGTATTGTACTTGGATTTACTTTCTTGTGCAGTGCTACTGCTAGTGCTACGGACGGAGACGGACTATCGTTGGTGAAACTTTGAAAGTACAAAGTAGTTAGTAGAGTGGTTGACTAGCTTGAAGTTCCTTACTTCCTTCCTTATTATCTTTTTTTTTTTTCGGCTTGCTTGTTCTGCCCATTGTCTTGTTGCTGGCTTGAATCAGAGAAGAAGATGGACTCTCGGCTCGGACAGTCTTGACTTTTTACAAAAAGTTATTAAATTGAGGTAGGTGCCGGACTCGGATCTGTGTCTGTGTGTACAACTGTGCACCATGGTCTTTTATGTTTAAATGGTTATTCCCTGCTTTTGTGTTACTGCCATGTGTTTTAGTACTGTTAAACAAGGTGTGCACCATTGCTACTTACATTTAACTGGTTATTCTCTGGTTTCGTGTTACAGCCATCATGCAATGTAATTTTTTTTTACAGTAGTACGAACGCAGAGCAGCAGTAAAAATCTGCACTGTCAGTCTGACTAGATCAAAATGATCATGTCACTTAAAATATTGTATTGCCAATTTGCTGTGTGGTCAGAATGAACTGTGCAGTTAGAGCCTAAATTGCCTACTTGTCCTGTCAGTGTGGCTCCAAAAATAAAACTAAAACTCCCCAGATCAACAATGCTGAGCTGTTGGCTTGTCTTCACATGGAGATTTCTTCTCATGCTGTTTAGGTCAGACCTTCGCATGGAGATTAGTATTACTTCTGATGATGTTGCTGTTTAGTCAGGTTACGTATACAAATTACACACTGCATGGAAAATAGGATGGGATTGCTATAGTTTCTTTGTCTAGCTGCACTGAGTTTCACATCAACTTTTTTAAATAAAGAAAACGTTTACCTAGGCTAGGCCCTATTTCAAGTTGCGCATATACTAATGAGGAGCAATGGCACAGCGACTGATTTTAAATACTGGTGTTATAAATTAGGAAAATTGCTAGAATAACAGGCTTTGCATTAGCATGAATGTGTGAAGGAAAAGAAGTCTGAACTCAAAAACTCAAAATGTCGTTATGGGACTGCAGTTCTCAATGGTTTGGCAAAAAAAAAAAAAACAAAAGGAAGAGACAATACATATGAGGAAAACCAGGGATATTCTGTCAAATCAGGAACAATTGACAGCTATGATACACACACACACACACACACACACACACACACACACACACACACACACACACACACACACACACACACACACACACACACACACACACACACACACACACACAGAGTACATATATGTATGCCTGCAATATACCTTGTTGTATGCGCATCATGTTGGCAGAGAATATTGCCATTTAAATGAAAGCTACATTTGTTGACATCGGGAGATGAGGAATGTTGGCTCAACTGTTCCTGTAGTGTGGCATGCAAGCAAGAGGGGTTTTGCAAGTTATGGCTAGAAAAAAGGGCTAGTAAGGGGAGAGATTCAGTGGTGTGAGTAATGCCCCATTTGCTATATACTGGTGGCTAGAGAACACATGGTAGTGGGTAAAGAACACTCTGACTTGAACCCTGTACCTTGGGTGCAGGTGGCAAAGGCCTGAATTCCCTACCCACCACCACTTGTCAAATGTTTGCAGATTTTTGCCTCATATTTGTTCTGTTCCTCATAAAATCTGTGCTTTCTGTATGTTTGTTTTAACTTGCAAAGTTAGTAGTACAGTGGTTCACTGGTAGCATTGTTGCCTAACAGCTACAGGTTCTCTGGTGCCTTCTGTGTGGAGTCTGCATGCCTTCCCATCTTACAAAGACATGTGTTTGTCCCTGCACTGCTGAAAATTGGCTTTTGTTCCAAGTCAGACTTTCCTGGTTAACAAATGTTAAAAATAACTGGCATTTGAATTTCAGACTTCATATTCTTCATAAAGTACATGGTAACACAAAACCTTTTATTCCAGCAATTTTCTAAGTTTAAAACATGGATATTTGAAATGTGTCCCTATTTTTGGGACTGTATTCCCCATTATTGGCTTTGTCCAGGTTTTTTGCACTAAAGTTGAGAACTATGGTGAGAACTGAATTCACTGAATATGTTTGGGGGCTGTATTCCCCCATTACTGGCTTTGTCTACGTGTTTTTTGCTATGATGTTGAGAGCTATGTTGAGAACTGAATTCACTAAATGGTAGCCATTTTAAGTTTCAGTCTTCATCACTTTCACAAAACAGCTGATTTGGCATAGTGGTATGTTGCTCTGACTGTTTTGCACAGGGTCCCCTACCTTCAAGACTTGGCAGTGAAATGTATGGTGGTAACACAGCATTTTGTTCTAGCAACTTTCCAACATTATACAAGCAATGTTTAAAATGTGTCCCTGGTTTTGGGGCTTTTGTCCCCCCCCCCAATAAATTTTGGCTTTTTCCAGATTTCTTGTGCAGCAATGTTCAGAGATACAGCTGAGTGTCAAGTAGATTTTACAAGGACCTGAGAGCTGTAGAGGAACAAAAGTTTAGTGCTGATTATGCTCAGATTGCTTGCATTGTTAATAGCACAACAGGTAGTGTACTTGTATTTTATGCAGAAGGGTGTGGGTTCTACTCCCACAGTAGGTAGATGCAGTGCTGATACTGTACTGCCTTGTAAAGGGGGTGGATGCTGCAGTCCTTTTTGGTGAAGATACCTAGTAAATATGAACCTGTTATCAGTTTGCCGTCCATTCTCTATGCTATATTTATGGTTTAGCATTTTTTAATGCAACATAGGCAATTTATTCCTCAAGGGCAACAGGCACTTTATTTGTAGATGAAACAAAGACATATAAAGTTGTTTGCTAGCAGCAACCTCTTCATTAGTTACAAATTTCTTTAATGTGGAATTATTTAGATGGCTTTTACTTCTTCAGAGATTGTGCATATTTACTGATACTGGTGGACTGTAGAAGTTTGAATAGACTTTATGATAGAAATGCACTGAATTGGGCAGTTTTGTCATCATTGGTGCATGCATTTTGTTTCATTGTTTACTGGAAAAATGTTCAAAACAAATTTAAAATGCTGTCTAACAACTGTACTGTATTGTACAAGGTCAGAAAGGTGTATCAAAGAGCATGTGTATGTTTCGTGTTCAAGGGGCCTATGATTTGAAAACAGCCCAAAGTTAATTTTTATCTGCCACTGGCAAAATGTATTTTCTTTGAATATGGGTTTCAATGCTGTTTCAGTGAATGTGAGTTTCAAGAACAGAGACGTTTTAATGTTCATTGTGAGACAGCATTGCTTTGTTTAGCAGATATCTATTAGGGTTTGTGCTGTAAAATGCAAAATAAAACTTTCAAATGAAATCCAAATCATCGTAGAAGTAAAGCAGTATGCACATTGCAGTGCTTATGGTAAATGGGGTGAAATAACCAAGGAATGGGACATTGGAATGGCTGCAGGGGGGAGGCTCCATTCGACCATGAGTTTGTAAGGGGGGAAGGGCAGCAAACTCAGACAGCCCCAGCTGATCTATACCTCTCAACTGTCCAGATTTTTGCAGAATGAATAGATTTTTGCTTCTGATTTTTGGTTTGTTTCTCATAAAATTTGTGGTTTTCTGGCAAATCATTTAGGAATGAGGTCACTAAATAATGACAGACATTGAGTATCAGACAGCATAACCTTCAGAAAACTGCATGCTAAAGCAAGACCTGTTGTTCTATCAAGTGTCTGACGTTTATACAAGAGCAATTTTTAGTACAGTTTGTATGTTCCCCCAATATATTTCGCCTTGTCCAGATTTCCTGCATTAAGAAGTTGAGAGGTATGTGCAAATAAATCACTTTATATAATTAGGAATATCCAAACATCAACCGCCCCCAATTTTGGCTCAAAATGTTGCTCTCCCCCTAAATAATCCCTCCGCAAAATGGCAATTTTGGAAGAAAATGTGGAGGGTTTACAGTTATAAATAACAGTAATGATCAGAGAGTTATAGTTTACTTTTATTTCAGAAATGAATGTAGATGCTCTTATTTTGTCAGCTGCTCAAGTGAACAGTACTAATATTAAAAAAGTGTCCCTTCTTTGACAGGATCCCAGCTGCATTGTGTGGCAATTTTATATTTTTGCATCACATTTCTGGTCTGTTTTTCATAAAATTGTGGTTTGCTGGCAAATTAGTGGCAAATCATTAAGGATTGAAGTTAGAAAATAATGGCAGATATTTGAGTTTCAGATTTCATACCCTTCAAAAAATTCATACTAATGCAAGACCTGCTACTATTCTAGTATCTTTCTAAGTTTATAAGAGCAATATTTAAAAATTGTCCTTATTTTTGGGTCTGTGTCCCACTTCTGTGTATGGCTTTATCCAGATTTCTTGCTCTAAGGTTGAGAGGTATGAGTGTCAGAGCCATCACGTCAGCCAGAGACATTTCAAATTGTGACATACTTGTTGCACCTCACTCCCCATTGTAGTGGCTCTGGATGTGTCCAAGCAAGGCAAGGAGCAGTTATGCAGTTAAGTGTGCAGAGAATTCCCCCATCCAAGGTAGATAACAAGTACGACCATGGCTTTTCATCTGTCCTTGATTTTGCAGAATGTTCTCTTTTTCTGTCATATTTTTATATTGTTGATTTATGCTTCTTATTATTCAGAAAATGCATGCTGTCACAGTGCCCTGTTGCTCTGTGTTTAAATATCAATGCTTTAATGACCATCATGTAAGCTTGTTGGAGATTGTAAGATGCAAGTAAGCTTTAATAAGCATACTGTTAAAGAATTACCAACATTGAAAGCCTTTTCATTGTTGCCATGCAGAGAATATTTACACAACTAGATAACGTATAAGCCATAGGTATTGACATGCATATGACAGTATTTGTAATAAAGGACAGGATTACAGTATTTTCAGAAGCTCATTACATTTGTTGCAGACTTGCAGTCATCTTTGCAGGCTTGACCCATAAACTAAACAAAATGCCAGTCTTTCATTTGTGGTCCATAACTTGTGCAGTGATCCTTTAAGCAATTTATCTTGAGCTTGTTTCTTGTTTGCTGTTCATTTTTATTTTGATCATGTCTTCCCCATGAAACAAGTAGATAGTTGTTGTCAGGCAGCAGGCCTTTTTTGGATGAGAAACATTTTTACAAGTGGGGGTATCATAAAGATTGCTACTTTCAGCATGTTACTTGGTAATTTTATAAAGCTGAATATAAATTATAATTAGAACTACAGTGCAAGGAGAAGTGGCTTGAGTTGAGGGATGCTTGTTTTTGTTATACTTGATTTTGACTGGCATTCCAGTAATGTATTTAAAAAGTAATTTATTTTTTCATGCCTCACAACCTTTGTGTTTCCATCTAGATATTAAGTAAGTTGTCATGTAGCCAATGCATTTAAATATTTTTTCTTCTACAATTCATTTTGTCTTGTTTGGACTCTCGTAATGACGGTTTGGCACCCAGGGCAGCGTATTTAATTAAAGTTCCAGTTGTTGTGGTTTGGAGCATAGCTCCACCCCTTTCTAGTTGGACACCCCCCTTCCCATTAACCCCACCCATTCAGCTGTTTCCTGCAGCCCCCCTTTAATTTGAAGTCACCAGCCACCACTGCATCAGATTCAGTACCAACTTTACCTCTCTCCGCCCCAAAGGACCAATCAAATTACCAGTAGATTGCCAGGCACCCAGTATTACTGCTGCACAGATTAAAATAACACTGTCCAAGGCCAAGAATACAGCTTCTATGGGACCTGACAATATCCCCGGCTGTGTTCTACATGAACTACAGAGTGAACTGGCACCTCAACTGTGTGCCCTGTTCAATCACAGCCTCACCTCAGGCTTTGTCAATACTGAATGGCACACTGCTACAGTCATCCCTCTCCACAAGGGAGGAGCGACTACAGACCCTGGGAACTATTGCCCCATTAGCCTGATGAGTCTGATATGCAAAGCTATGGAACACATCATCATGGACGTAATAAACAAGGATACAGGGAATCGCCAAACTCTGGATCCTACACAGTTTAGTTTTGTGAAGGGTAGATCATGTCTGCTCAACTTGGTCGACTTCTTTGAGTCTGTCACCAGAGCTGTGGATGAAGGCAAGGTGGTTAATACAGCCTACCTTGATCTGCCCAAGGCCTTTGATACCATTCCTAACTGAGGAATCATAGAAAAACTCACTAAGCTAGGCATTAACCCCTATATCACTAGGTGGGTTGCAATCTGGCTCACAGATAAAACCCACAGAGTGAAAGTAGCTGACTCCAAGTCAGACTGTCGACCAGTCACGAGTGGAGTCTCACAGGGTTTGGTCCTAGGTCCTCTCCTGTTTGGTATCTACTTCACTGAAGTCCAGTCTAA
Organism: Protopterus annectens; assembly: GCF_019279795.1. Classification (NCBI taxonomy): domain Eukaryota; kingdom Metazoa; phylum Chordata; order Ceratodontiformes; family Protopteridae; genus Protopterus; species Protopterus annectens. The sequence goes on from NC_056748.1 coordinate 441,056,988, forward strand.
CAAAAAGGGACTCTGGCTGACAAAGTTCACAGACAATTGCAAGTTGGGAGCTATTATGAACTCCCCAAGTGATGTTGACATCCTACAGAAAGGCCTCAATGAGACCAACAACTCGTGCCAGATCCATGGCCTTAAGCTCAATGCCAAAAAATGTGTTGTCATCCCCTTGGGAAAAACTCAGTTCCCTTGAATTACCACATCAATGGTAGTCCACTAAACAGAGAAGACGTTATAAGAGATCTAGGAACACAGGTTGACAGCAACCTTTCTTTTGACCACTGCATTGCCACTGTGGTCAGAAAGTCCTTCTGTGTGGCACATCTCATTATTAAGGGTTTTGCATCTGGGAAGAAGGAGGTCATTGTCTCCCTCTACTCTTCCCTCATTGGGCCAATCATTGAGTACAATGCCCCATTTGGCATGTACCTCACTAGACCCCTGCAACAACTGGAGAGGCTGCAAAAGTACCTCACAAAGAGGATCCTAGGCCTTAAACACTTGTCCTATATGGACAGACTCAAAAAACTACAACTATTCTCTGTCTCATATTGCCTGCTTAGAGGTGATCTCTGCTTGACTTAAAAGCCATGTCTGACCCAGCTCTGTTAGAAATGCTACATCTAAAGAAATCTCAATCCCTCCACACCACATGGTCCATAGACCTCAACCTCATTACCACAATCAACAGAACATGCTGGAGGAACAGGTTCATAACCCAGAGACTGCCCATGCTATGGAATAGACTTCCCATACATGTCAAGCAGAGCACCTCACTGACCCTCTTCAAGACAAATCTTGATGAGTGGATGGGAAATAGAAAATTCATCACAGGGATCACTCCAGTGGCTTTACTCGACAGAGGCACTAGGAACTAAGGTCGGGTGGCACAATGCCAGGGTAATCCTATGGGCTAGGCTTGTAAAGGCTCCAGGACCATTAGCCTAATACACACCTATGAACCTATGAACCTATATAAACCTTATATTAGAAGTATAAATGTGGGTAGAGAGCAGTGCCACAAAATAATGAATATAGCTTGGAGATACTAGAAAAAAAATATTTAGGTATTGGTGAAGATTGGTTGTGGGGCATAAGATTCTGAATGAAGAGAAATTATTTGATGAAATGACAAGCTGTAGAAAACAGTGGCATTTATCCTGGAGTTGTATTGGAGCAGATCCACTGATTTTATATGTGAAGTTTTAGCTGTGTTTTGAAAGAATTTGCATTCTGAATAGACTTCAGTGGTAGTGGGATGTGGTTCCATAACTTAGCTGTGCTATTTGAATATAGTCAGCTGCTGTATTAGATTATTTGATTATAATTATTAGTGATTTTTCTCTAGGTATAAAATTCTTTTGTTGAGTAGTGTTGTATCAAGTTGTTAAGGGCTGCCTAATTTTCTGGCTTATAGGGAAGTCTGTGTATTACAGTTAGCTGTGAAAGACGTAGGAGATATGGTAGTTCTAACTAGTTTAATTCTCTGAGGACTAGGACTAGTGGTGTGCTCTACTTTTAAGGTTTACTACAAATTTGTCTATTTTAATATAACATTACTCAAGTGTGGACAGTTGTGAGAGCTGAAGGTTAGTGAAGATTGGGACAGCATAGAGGAGAGATGGCAGTAAGAAAGTAGAGGTTGTATGTCCTGTGGCTATGTCAGCAAGGTAGGCTTTTACTCTGTAAAATGTATCTAGTTTTTGTTGTTTTATTTAATCAAGTGTAATACGTGGTAATAGGACTTCAACTGGTCATCTATGATGACGCCCAGTACTTTTCTGTAGTTTATTTGTTCTGTTATGTTGTTGGCAGAGACAATAGTGAATAGTGTTGTTAACGGGTAAAGAGCAGTAAATTTGTTTTTTTTTTGGGGGGGGGTTAGATCCAGTTGTGAATTATTTAGCCATGTTTCAAGTGACAAGAAGGATTGTTGTGTAAGGGCTTGGAGTACAGAGAGAGAAAGAGAGAAATTTGGCAGAACAGATTAGAGTTGGGTCACCAGCATATTGAACTAGGGTGCCATTTTTTGTAGTAGTGTACAGGACATTGATAAATATGTTGAAAGGTATAGGGGCTGGTGTAGATCCTTCTAGGTGCTTAGGATTTCCCTCTCTCTTCCCCCTTGGCTGACCTGGTGTGACTCAGTTTGAACTCGACAGATCCCTACAAAATGGTGTCTACAGGACTGCAATCAGTTTCTCTCAGCATTTAAGCAGATTGAACTCTACAGTTCCCTACAAAACGGAGTCTACAGGACTGCAATCAGTTTCTCTCAGCATTTAAGCAGATTGAACTCTACAGTTCCCTACAAAAAGGTGTCTACAGGACTGCAATCAGTTTCTCTCAGCATTTAAGCAGAGTAGGTTGCACACAAAAAGCATTTGTTAAGCTTTCACTTATAGTGCTGTGTAATTAAGCAGGTCAGCATTTTGGTCAGCCATAGGGCTCTTTTTTCTACTTGAGTGTTAGCCTTCTTCCCCTGTAACTTAAGTAAACTGACTCTTACATTAAGAACTATAATACTTACCTTATAGCTTTAGGACACCTTAGGAAACCTTGTACACTGCAATAGCCCCGCTACGTTCGCCCTCGCTGTGCTCTGGCTCTCTTCACTCCCTTCCCTGCCCCCAATTCCCTCCCACCCCCAGTACTGCTAAATTTATAGTACTATAGCCACTCCCCCACTTTCTAGATCCTATCTGCTTTCATCTGGGATAATTCCTCCCACACCCATTCTTTTCCTACATTTTAATAGCACCTATTAGCTTTCATCTTGCATTCTCCCACCCCCCTTCCAGTACCTTTACCTCACCACTCTATCTTCTGGTGTTGTATCACCAGGTAAAACAGTTCCTTAACTCACTATCTGAATCTCAGATAATGATATACTCCTCTTTACTACCCCTCTTGTTCACACCATACCTCCTTACCTTGTATGAAAACCAGTTTCTCATGGGATTTCAGGTCCCAAAAGGCCATACTATCACCCCAGCTGTAAATCCTCCCACCTTCAACCATACTTACAGTACCAGGTCCTATCCAACATCTTGTTCAGTCTATCAACATCTCAACCCCAGGCACATTAGCTCTAGATCCAAACACTACCACAAACTAATAAACAAATTCCTGAAGTTCATCACCAAGTATAGACTTAACCTAATACTTGGTGGTGATATTCACCCCAACCCTGGCCCACCCACTTCAGATACACATACCCCTCTACTTGCAATCAAAGCTACAAACCTACAGTTAATAGACCAACTAACTCTCTCCTAGCCTGTCATCTCAATATTAGAAGCATTAATAACAAGGTACTTGAATTACATGCACTGCTGGATGTCCACTCCCCTGAGATTTTCTGTTTATCTGAAACCTGGTTAAAACTTAACATTACAGACAATGAAGTGTTACCACCTGGGTACAACATACACAGGCTGGATCGTGCTTCGAGGAAGCGGGGTGGGGTAGCTGTACTCTATAAATCTGAGTTGAATGTCACAATAGATTTAATACAGCCACCTCAGATTAATAACTCTGAGATTCTTGCCACCAAATTGCAACTTAATAAAAATAAATTCATTAATATCATCTGTATGTACATATCCCCAGGTAACAATATATCTACACTTGAAGATAACCTGCACTGGCTATCATGTCACTACCCCAAGAAACCCTACTACTTGGAGACTTTAACATAGACTGGGGCACCTGTTCCTCAGAATCCCCAACCACCCATATTAACCTGCATGCTTTTACACAAATCATATCCACCCCTACCAGGATAAGTAAACCCATACTTGACTGGGTACTCATAAATAGTCACCCCCAACTGTACACCTCTGGTACCCTCCCTGATGGCCTAAGCAATCACCTTCTCACCTATCTAATTAAGCACAAAGCCATTAATTCCCAACAACCCTTACTCAGAAAGGTTAGAAACAATATAAACTTTGACCCTGCCAAATTCCAACAAGAACTAAACTCATGTAATTGGTCTATTCTAAAACACCTCCACTTAGAGGAAGCAGTGGCATACTTTAACAACAAGTTCCTTGAGATCCTTGATTTGCATGCACCTGTTCGTTCAAAGAGAACAAAGGCAAAAACTGCACCATGGCTTTCTAAAGAGCCTAAACTCATAATTACCCTTAGAAACAAAGCATAGGCTTTATGGCATTCTTCTAAAGACTCCCAAGATCACATTAAATACAGGCAATCCAGGAACAAAACTAAAAAATCCATTTTACAAGACAAAAAACAATACGACTGTAATTTACAGACAGTAAATCAAAATAACCCTCAGAAGTTTTGGGCAGGTTTAAATAATCTACTACATCCTGGACAAACCTCAACCCCAATCCATGCTGCTACTATTGATAAACCCCTGAAGATGGTTCTGACAGTTTTAACCAATTCTTTATTGAGACAATTCAAGCCCTAGCTAGCCAACTACCTCCTAGCTCCCCTGGTCCTGAAAGTAGCACCCCTAGAATCCTACCCGCATTCAGCTTCCAACCAGTCGCCACTTCACTTATCCGTACCTTGATCAAAAAATTAAAACCCACTGCACTTTCTGCTGATCAACTCCCTGCCGAGTACCTACAAAAATCAGCTGATGCTATTGCTTACCCCGTCTCAATACTAATCAATCGAACCATAGTAGAAGCTAAAATTCCCACCTTCTGGAAAATATCCTATGTAATCCCACTTCACAAAGGAGGCAGCTCTACTGAATTCTCCAATTATCAGCCAATAGCTATACTCTCTCCACTTGCAAAGATTATGGAAAAATGTATTCACAGACAACTCATGCACTACCTAATCCAGAATCACCTTATGGCAGACACTCAGCATGGTTTCCATCCTCATAACAGCACTAATACAGCCCTCCTAGCCTTTACCAACACCATAAACCATAATCGCAACAATAATTATATATCCTCGGCCCTCTTCTTGGATCTTTCCAAGGCATTCGATATGGTTGATCACCAACTTTTAATCCACACCCTGCAAACATTCTGTCTACATACTAGAGTCCTTCAGTGGTTTCAATCCTACCTGAATGGTCGACAGCAGGCTGTCCTCTGGCAGAACAAACTCTCTAACCTTCTACCTAACACCCTTGGAGTACCACAAGGCTCTATACTAGGGCCCTTGCTGTTCTCCATCTTCATTAACGACCTTTATACTGTCATCTCAAAAGTCAGCTGTATCCAATATGCTGATGATTCTACTCTGATTTGTTCGGCCACATCTCCAATAGAGTTATGGTCATCTACCCAGACCACCTTTAATACAATAGAAAACTGGCTTTCTGAACATCGTCTGATCCTAAATCCCAAAAAAACTAAAATGCTGTTATTTTCACCAACACGTAGGTCTACTGCTTTCACCTTTACCATAAATTCAAATGATGGCACAATAATCTCCCCTGACCCCTCTACAAAACTATTAGGTGTCATCATAGATAATAATCTAAAATTCGACCTACATGATAACCAAATTATCAAAACCATCAATAAAAAAGTCACTTTACAGAATAAAAGCCTTCCTAACCCCTCCAGCTAAAATTGCCATAGCTCGCTCTCACCTTCTTTCAACCCTTCTGTATGCATCCCCTCTACTCTCGAATTTAAACAAGACTGTCCTTAACAAACACTCAATTTGCTACAACCACATTGCCAGGTTTGCCACTGGGCTGCCATTTAGGACACATCCTTGCATCAATCTAAATCAGCTTGGGTGGCTTGAACTACCCAGCCTAATCCAGTATAACCAACTGATTATGGTCTATAAAATCCTCTATAATCCGAACAATATTCCTGCACTTAAAAATATTATCACCCCCTATAACAATCCTAGACCACTTCGATCCTCTAACAAACTACTAATTCAGACTAGCAAAATTAATAACACAGCCGGTGACTCTCTCTTTGCAAACTCTGTAAGTAGATCCTGGAACTCTCTTCCAGCTGATATTACCTTACTTTCCACCTTAGGTCAATTTAAAACTAGACTCAAACAACATTTGTCACTTAACAGGCTATGTCACTGTATCAAGCCTGGCTAACTCTCTCTAGAATGTGTAAAAATCTGTTAACCAGTTTACTGTGTAATTTAATTTAATCCTGACTTACACTCGGGATTAACTCTAACCTGTCAAACTTGTTTAACTTGCATATTTATGTAATCTCTGTAAATAGTCTGTTTGTATTATGTAATGCTGGTATTATGCAATGCTGTATCTGCTTATCCTTGGAGCTTTTCTCCCCGGGCCTCCACTGAAAATGGACATGCATCCAGTCAGACTATCCTGGTCAACAAATGTAAAATAAAAAATAAATAAAATAAAATTGTAGGACACCAATACTTTCTGGCAAGAAGGTGGAAAATCATTTTTTCCATTTCACTGCTTGTGTTCAGCTTGAGAAGTAGCTATGGAACCATTGCAGTGAAGAGTTAGTGAGTGGTGAGCCCTAAGGATGACAGTGTATGTAAGAGTTTCTGTTGGGAGACAGTATCTCCAAACAATGTCAATATCCTACAAGAGGGTCTTACACAAACAAATGACTGATGCCAAAGTGATGGACTTAAACTAGATGCAAAAAATGCATTATCATCCCTTTCAGGAAGAGTGATGTTTCTGCTAACTACCACATCAGTAACAACACCCTAAGTACGCACTCAGTGGTGAGAGACCTGGGCACACAGGTTGACAGCAACCTTACCTTTGATCACCATGTCTCCACAGTGGTAAGAAGGGCATTCTGTATTGCTCATCTCATAAGCAAGGGCATTGCCTCCAGAAAAAAAGAAGTTATAACCTCCCTGTACTCTTCCCTTATCATGCCAATAATTGAGTACAATGCCCCTTCAATTGGAGAGACCACAAAGGTTCCTCACAAGGAAAATTCAAGGTTTTCATCATCTGTCCTATGAGGACCATCTGAAATTACTGTCACTTTATTCTGTTTGATAAAGACTGCTCAGAAATGATCTCTGCTTTGCATACAAGGCAATCTTTGACCCTGCTTTATTGGAAATGCTGCATATCGGTAAGTCAAATGGAACATGGGTTACTCACTCTAATGGCCTTAACCTGGTATGTGACATTAATAGAACCTGCTGGAGAGACAGGGTTGTCTTCCAGAGGTTACTACACCTTTAGAACAGACTCCTGCTTTGTATCAAGCAGAGCACCTCATTGGCCTCTTCAAACGCAGTCTGGACTGTTAGATGGGTAACCGTAAGTTCACTCCAGGGGTTCCAGCTATGTCCCTTCTGGACATGGGTGATAGGTGCTGATCGTGGAAGTAAGGGTAAAACCTGGCTAGGCATGTAAGGGCCCTAAGGTCATTAGCCTAGTAACCTTCTATTACCCTATGATCCTATGACAAGTCTAGGAAGACAGTGGAGACTAGGCATCTGGTATTTCTGTGGGTGTTAAAAGTAAAACAAAATACAGCAAAGCAATAGCTGTGTTGTGATGATGACAGAAACTGGTTATCTATTAGACAATTGAGAAGTTGTGTATGAATGCATTTTTTCTAATATTTTTAACAGAGGAGATAAAATAGCAATCAGCCTATAGTTTGAAAGATCTGTATTGATTCCACCCTTGTGTAAATGGAATAATGAATGATTTTTTTCCAGCATGAGGGGACATTATTTTCAGATATGGATCAATTTATCAGAATTGAAACTGTATACTCAATAGCCCCAGCTACTGCTTTGAGATGTTCACTAGTAGATTGTCAAGGGAAGATGTATTAAATAAAGCTTTAATTTTTTGAGGTATTTTTGATGGTATCTGAGGAAAGTAGTTGGAAGGAGAAATGTTGAAGATTATTTGATTGAGTAGGGACCTCAAGAACTTAGTTAGTCACCTGGTTGATTAATGACTGCATTGTTAAAGTGGGCATTGAATTGGTTTGCTATGGTATCATTTTGTTTCTGTTTATTTGGTGTTAGCTGTGTAGCTTGTCCTGAATTTAACAGTTTATTGACTGAGGCCTAGAACAGTTTCGGTTTATTAGTGTGCATGTTTTGATTGGTTGAGTAGTAGGTTTTCTTATCCTAGGTGATAAGATGTTTTGTTAGGTTTCTTAGTTGTCTATATCCCAGTAAAGTAGGTGCTGTTTTATTTTTTGTCAGACTTTCCATGCTTTTTCTCTCTGCTTTTTGAGTTGTTTAGTTGCTAAGGATAGCCATAAGTCAGGATTGACTTTGACTCTTTTTATTCTAGGGGGGGGGCTAGTGTGTTTAGAACACTTAGGAATATTTCTTTGAACTCAGGGGCAGCATCATCTAAGGGGAGAGACTTTAGTGACTCCCAGTTAAGGAAATGAAGTGTATTAGTAAAAGTGTCTTCATGAAAAGTAGTAAGTTTTCTTACTGGGCTCTAATTATGTGTTTTGGGTCTGCTGCTTTGGTACCTTATGGTGTAGATTGGTAAGTGATCACTTAGGCAACCTGATAGAGTTACATAAAATGATATTTTATTTGCACAGAATGTTAAGATACAACTGAGGTTTCCTAGTCTGACTGTGGCTATGTTAAATCTATTCAGTGTGGTTATAAGTTAGGTGAACTTGTACAGATTTATATTATTGGTTGGATTTTCATATTGTATGGTTTGCCAATCTATATTAACATCACCCAATGTTATGACTCCATGAGGGATTTGTGAGGATACCCAGCAGATAATCTCTTCCAGTATTTTTAGCATTGTTACCTGGGGGGTGTATATGCCCATGATTGTGATTGTGATTGTCTTGTGAGTGTTTAGTTGTAACATGGTCATTAAGATTTCTGAGTTAGAGAACATTGTCAGGTTGTGGTGGAAAGGAATATATCTAGTGTGTTTTTGTAGAAAATAGCACCAGCTTTTTTGTTGACTCTGTCTAATCTAAAACTGGTATAGCCTGGTAGGGCAACTTCTTCATTTTCTGTTTCCTGGCAGTGCCAGGTGTCTGTGGCAACTAAAATGTCTGGAGTATGCAGTGCTGTCCATGAATCCACTTCAGGGAGTTTGTTATACATACTTCATAAGCTGGTATGATATACATGAAGGTCAGGGTGGGACTGTGGTTGAGGTGTTGGTGATAAAGGAGCTGATGGAGATATGCCATCTGATGCCTGTACATTCTGAGGCAGGCATGGGGCTGGATGGATGTCACTACTAAGTTTTATGACTATGGAGATATGGAGGCAGGGGCAGAAGCATGTTTTCCTCAATTTTATGTTTAACTCCCAGTTTGTGAATAAAAAGCTGTCCCTTTGGATAATTACACTTGAACAGTGGGATATATGACTGATGATATTAACCGGATGTGATTGAGAGAACAAGTCCAATAGTATTTTGCTTGCCGGACACAGTATTTGAGATTTGTTGAAACTGTGAAGGTAATGGATGTTGATTGGATGTTAAGTGTAAGAGAAGAGGTACTAGAAAGAGGAGCTGTAGGAGAATCATGTTTCTGAAATGTACGAAATAGATTGTTTTGAAAGGATAGAGAACAAGGATGCTGTTTAGATCGGAAGTAGAGAGAGTTTATTTGGAAAAGTGGAAGTGGGAATGTAGACTAATATAATTTAAAAAAAATGAAAGCTTAAGAGTGCAGTCCTGTCTGAGACCCAGCTTCCAGCTCTAAACAGGTACTTCTGCAAGGTATACTCCGCAAGTTAACTCTGACTAAACTCTCAAACTCAACACTTCTGGGGTCTTCCTTCAGACGATCCTCCAAGTAAGGAATTAACTTCCTGATTCTACTCCTATGGGCTGCTTTGTTTTATATAGCAGTGATGGAGCAATTGTCACCTAATTACTGTCTAACTTATACATATTTGCTACCTGCTTGTGAGAGTGTTGCCACATACTGCAACACACATGTAAAGACACATTATCCTTTTGTTCCAGAATCAGCATGATGCAATATTTGTACCAGCAAAAACTAGAGGATGTGGACACCTAACTATGGAATGTAGGTCATGATGAACCCATCAGCTGGCTATGCTACACCTGTGGATTACTGTATATTGGAAGGGTTGGAGAAATAGTGCCCCCAGGCAAACTTCATTTTGCTATCCATTTGTCTGCTTAACCATTGCAAAGAGGCATCATTTGTTACAAAACTTGGAACAGCCTACATAGCAAACAGTACTTTAAGGGATAGAAGTTCCACCCTATAGCTAGGTATATTTCTGTGGTGGAATACATACTCTCTGCATTACTCAACTTTCTGTTGATATAAGACACTGAGTGCTTCTCTCCAAGAATATCTTGGGAAATTACTGCCCCAAAACTTGCATCTGATGCATCATTATATAGGTTACATTTGTTAGTAAACTTAGGAGTTAATAGTCACTAACAGAAGCTCAGAACATAGGACTCCTTTCATTTTATGAAACAGTGTATGCTTCAAGAGACCATTGCACCTTTACAGAACTTTCCCTCTTGTGAGATCGGTCAAGATGCAAGCAGTAGCTGCAACATTAGGCACAAGCATTCTATAGTGCCCAGATAGTCCGTTGAAAGCATTTACCTGTCTCTTAATAAGGGTACAAATTAGTTTTTATGCCCCCTTCCTCTAAGGTATCCCAAATACTTGGCTTCCACCATGTCCAGTTTGCCTTTTTTTTCTTTTTACATTTACATTCGACTCTGTCTAGTACAGCCTAAATTTTTGGTAAAGGATATTCCCAGTCTTCTGAATGATAAATCACATCCTCCAAGTATGCAGTAACATATCATGGGTGGGGATTCAATATTTTGTCATTCATCTTCTAAAAAAAACTGGGGCTCCATGTTGACCAGATTGAACTACTATGTAATGAAGTTGGCCATCATGGCTTACAAAGGATGTTTTTCACTTTCACATAGGTGATAAGGGTATCTGCCAGTATACCTTTGTACAGGTCAGTCTTATCAAGTACCTGACATTTCCTGGGTTCTCTGTCAGCTCAGCAATTCAAGACACGGGACAGTTATCAGATGTTGAAATGCTGTTCATTTTCCTAAAGTTGTTACTGAATGGAATACTACCATCTGGTTTAGGGACTGGCACTACTAAATGGAATACTACTATCTGGTTTAGGGACTGGCACTACTGAATGCAATACTACCATCTAGTTTAGGGACTGGCACTACTGAATGGAATACTACCTTCTGGTTTAGAGGCTGGCACTACTGAATGGAATACTGCCATCTGGTTTAGGGACTGGCACTACTGAATGGAGTACTACCATCTGGTTTAGGGACTGGTACTACTGAATGGAACACTACCATCTGGTTTAGGGACTGGCACTACTGAATGGAATACTACCATCTGGTTTATGGACTGGCACTACTGAATGGAATACTACCATCTAGTTTAGGGACTGGCACTACTGAATGGAATACTACCATCTGGTTTAGAGACTGGCACATACTGAATGGAACACTACCATCTGGTTTAGGGGCTGGCACTACTGAATGGAATACTACCATCTGGTTTAGAGACTGGTACTATTGAATGGAGTACTACCATCTGGTTTAGAGACTGGCAGTACTGAATGGAATACTACCATTTATTTTAGGGACTGGCACTACTGAATGGAATACTACCATCTGGTTTAGGGACTGGCACTACTGAATGGAATACTACCATCTGGTTTTAGGACTGGTACTACTGAATGGAATACCACCATCTGGTTTAGGACTGGCACTCCTGAATGGAATACTGCCATCTGGTTAGGGACTGGTACTACTGAATGTAATACCACCATCTGGTTTAGGGACTGGCACTCCTGAATGGAATACCATCATCTGGTTTAGGAACTGGCACTACTGAATGGAATACTACCATCTAGTTTAGGGACTGGCACTACTGAATGGAATACTGCAATCTGGTTTAGGAACTGGCACTACTGAATGGAATACTACCATCAGGTTTAGGGACTGGCACTACTGAATGGAATACTACCATCTGGCTTAGGGACTAGCACTACTAAGTTGTTCCATGCTCTATGCAACTTTTCTGTCACACCTAGGAACATTAAGTGAACAACTTTCCTTACTGGTTTTGTGACTCTGGCCCTCTGTAAGTCTCAGCCTAACCTCTGTTATAGGTGTTGTCTCTACATTATGTTCTACGTATTGTTCTATCAGTTTAATTCTCCCAGATATTTCTAAAAATACTTCTTTATTTCATAACAGGATTGCTCTTTCTTCCTGATTTTGTACTCTTAACAAGGATTATTCTAGCTGTACTTCAGATAAAAGCTCACTATTCTCTCCTGCTTAAACTTCAGATTACACGCTCTTTACAAAATTGTTTACTTCTTTTTAGTCAATTCTTCTTTCTCTTTCCTGGCTGTCTAACTTTATAATTTACTGTATTTATTCTTTCCATCAACTCAAATGCCCATGCCCTTTGGACCAAAAAAAAAATGGTTTTCTTGGTGGGCATTAACACCAGCACCTGGTTGTCTTGTTAAATTTTCTAAATCCTGAATTATTTTGATGGACTTGTATTTTTCATGTTCTCTGTGTGCGCTCCACTATTAGGAGGCATAACCAGCTTTAATCTAGTCTGCAAACTGACATAGTGCCCTGTCACACTTTTGAATGGTATATTTTATTCTTCTCTAGTTTCATGGAAATGTTCATGCAGCTCTCTTGAATGTCTACTATATAAAAGTTCAAAGGAGTAAAAAATGTTGATTATATACATAAGTAAGGCAACAAACTGGTCCCAGTTTTGCTACCTGTATCAGTAACTTTCATTAAAATAAAATTTACTGGTTTGCTAAACCTTTCTAATAATCCATCAGTCAGTGCATGGCAGATGGCAAACTCTGGTACCAAGTTATTAAAAATGTAAGTGTCCTGCAACAGTGCTGTGCTGACTACATATTCATATTTGGCTGAATGTTCCTGTTCATGCTTATGGAATTGCTGAATAATGAACATTTGAAATAGTACAGTGACATCTTGGGATATAAGGTTAATGAAGCCAAGCCTAAACCCACTGTGTTAAATTATATCCCATCTTTTGACTTGGTTCAAAAATATCCATATTTATGGGGACAAAGCAAAATGAAATGTCCTGGAATATGGTTAAAACCAAATATCCCTCATGCAGCCATACATGTGGAGGAGGAGACTCAAAAGAAAGTAAGAAACATGATAAAGAAATGGAAAGTGTTTTACAAAGAAGAAAGGAACAAGATACAAGCAGTAGATATGTCTGTGGTCCCACTGATCTTATTTTTCAGCCAGGTATCCTTTAATCAACCTAGCTGAAAGACATAGCAGACACTCAGGTGGAATTTGTGAAAGTTCTTTTGGGGAAATGAAAGAGAAAAGTTCAAATTGGAAAAACTGGTTCTGTCAGTGGAGAAGGGAGGATCAGGAATGCTAGTTATAGAAATGTATTTCAGAGCAATGAAGTTTCAGCTTCTTTATTCAATGCAGTACAGAAATTATAGGCCTAAATGGAAAGTGATGGCAGCATCACCAACTGGCGGTTAGGAGAAGGAGATCCATTGTTGGAGCATCTGGGAAGCAGTCAGTAATTCAGTTCGCCAGGCAAATTGTCTAAAGGCTGCATATCAGTTGGACAATGAGGACAAAAAAAGGTCAATGAGTTGACAGAGTTGACAGATGGATTAAGCCAATAGGTAACGGCAGGTCTGCTAGGTGGGGCCCAAGAATGGATAGTATTTCCAATTATTGGCAAAGAAAACATGTGGAGCCCAGATACTGGGAGCAATTAATATGGAAAAACAAAATAAAATAAAATAAAAGCTTTAGAATTACTTAAAAGGGATTTCAGTTTACAGGGCCAAAAATACTTTAATTACTAAGGTCTGATATCTAAATTAAATTCCTTATCTAATTTTACCAGGTCAAATCTCAAAAAGATCGTGGGCATCCTTCCTGATAGAGACTAGAACAGAAAGATACACAAAAAGGAAATTATTGAGTAAGACCTACAGAGTCATCTTGGAAGCCACAAATAAACAACAGGACTGTTGCTTGAAAAGAAGCAAATAGATACATGATAAGACATGGAAAGAAATATGGTTAACTCTGAGATATGCTACAAAATCAAGAAAGCTTTGAGTTTTCACAAGGAAGTGTCTCCACAGATACTACTATATCCTTATGCTACCAAACCAAGAAAGTTTGAAATCATTGCATGGAAGTATCTCTACAGGTGTCTCCTTCTAAATTTGGAACATTTCATAACTTTGAAAGTCTTATGGTCGAGACCATAAGATTGTTTTGAAACTTTGAATTAAAAAAAAAAAAAAAACAAGAAAATCTTTTTTTATGTGTTTGCTAATTAAATATGCCAACTCCAAGATCGTACTATAGTGAGGAAAATGGTAAATAAATTGTTCTGTGATGTATGGAAATCTCCATTTAAATGGTTTGAAGTTTCAAAACATCGATCTTATGGTCTTGACCATAAGAAATTCAAAGGTGTGAAGTTTCGAAATGTAGAAGTAGACCCCTCCACAGATGCTTCTACGCCCTGGGTAAACTTAAAAGGATATTACCACAGTTGAGGTGTATGTTTTGGAGATGCAAAAGTGGAGAGAAGGGTAGATAGAGACACATTTTCTGGTCATGCAAAGGGTTACAACTTTATAAACAAGGGCAAGAACTAAGAAGAAATTTGAAGAGGTAAACTGAACTTTTGTGAGGAATGAACTAAAAAACACATTATTCACATTAATAATCATAGTAGTTAAAAAACTACTACCAGTAAAAGGAAGGCAAAAGGCACAGCAGTAATTCCATCCTCCCACAGTCCCTTTTTCCCATTTTTGCACATGGGGTCAAGGTATCACTTCAACAGTGACAATCATTTAGAGCCAAGGTTTACACTGCCAAGTTGCTAGCCCTGCCACGATAGTTCTTCCTCACCACATACTCACATGCACACGCATATCTATTGTTAATTTACAGCATTCAGTCCACCTACTGCATGTCTTTGGAGTGTGGGAGAAAACTGGAGTACCTGGAGAAAACCCACATGAACACAGGTAGGACATGCAGACTCCATATAGAAGGTACCTCGGCTGAGAATTGAATTAGAAAACTTCCTGTTGTAAGGTGACAGCACTGTCCGCTGCACCTCTGTGCCATGTGCCCCAGAACAGCTGAACTAAATACGCAGAAAAGAGACTTTATATATTAAGTCCAAGACTGCCACAGCAATAATTATAGAGGTTAAAAGAATGTTGGATGAGATAAGAGAAATGGGTACTTGCGTATTATCGCAACCACATTTCCAAGCTGCGATGTCATTATGTTTTGCCAAAATATTTATGTTAACCTTAAAAGGGGTGTCTGAACTATGAATTATTATTCTGTCACATTGTGTATGACACATATTACTGTAAATCAATAAAATGTTAATAGAAGTAGTCTTATATCGACTTGTGCTTTCTGAACAATCAGTAGTATAAAACTATAACTAACGGCATTTTTCAGTAGGGTATCAGAAAACATTTTTGTGAGGCACAGAGCAAAAATACGAGACAAAAATTGTGAACTTTCTGTAAAATTATAGATCACTGATAGCTATGCTACTGTCTATCTTTCAGTCAGAGCATTGATTGGTAATAAGTTGAGTGGCGGGCACAGCCTGAATGTGGTAGTTTTCTTGTTCTGCTTGTCAGTCAACTGCCTTTCACTTGCTATTAATATGTAATGACTCTGCATTGTGAAAACACTTTAATGTACATGTGAAAAATGTTAGCAATATAATGGCTGCACAATGATTTGCATTATGTCATGGAAGTAGACAGCGGCAAGGAAACACTTATGTGGCTCTACTACTATTACAACATACTCTTATGTTAATTCAATCATAACGAGTAGCAGCAAGTAAATGTTTCAGGATTTTTTTTCCATTAAAACTTACCTCCCCCTCTCCAAAGGGGTAGTAGCTAAAGGGATGGCACACCCACACATCTCCAATAAGCTATATAACTACTGTTCCTGTCACATCACCTGTAGCCATTCTGCTCAACATGTAAGAGCAAGAAATCTGGCAACACTCAAAATAATGGGGAGGGCACAAAGAGCAACTATGGGGAACTCATCATAAATTGTCCTCTATAAACGGTACTTAGTTATTATCGCTATCATTTTTCAAACAGGAAAAACAGCAGTATGGCTTGAGAAAGTGGGAGAAAAGAGTCTTCTGTCGGAAATATGGTTGCGATAATACGTAAGTACCGAGAAATGTAAAGGAAAGGCTACCATACAGGGAAATACTTGTTCCAAAACCAGTCTATCTGAGAAAAATAAATTAAATCATTATTCTCGCCTTCTAATAGATGGCTGAGCAGGTCCATATAAAAACCCTTGTGGCTATTACCATTTTAGGGAATGTGTTGTCTTGTCCATAATAAGTGTAATAAGTCGCCTTGGTTGCTCTTTTTCATTCAATTTTTATGTATAAAGTTAGAATATTTAGATAAAGATATGTTAAAATGAATTTGGCTACCTATGACAAGTCAAAGAATGCATAGGATCAATGTGGAAGAGAATAATAATACCTACAGGTAGTTCTAAGTGAGTATAGCTATTTAATGAAATAAGAAACTGGTCTCCAATGTGAATTTTACTACTGAAAATAATTACTTAGTCTTATCGTAGATGGATAAACTTACACAAATCAACTCCTTATTTGTAAATATAATGTTTTGGGTTTAAATTTGTATTTTTTCTTTTTGACATAGCAGTTGGATAGTTGAAGTTTTTATCATCATGATATATTAAGGAGGTTTTTATTTAACATCAAAGGCAGTTGTGCTACTTACCAAGCCAGTGACATTGAATTATATATACTAACTCCAAGAATGCTCCACCTTAGAATAAGCAAAATATTCCAAGGTGTGTCAGTCTTGGATTTAATATATAAAATCTATTTTTTGCATATTTAATTCTGCTGTTCTGGAACACATGATTACAGGCTTCAGATTTTGAAGCAGTTACCAGTTACTCAGAACACAGCAATGTATGGCCAACTAACTCCAGTTTCTCCTCTTTTTGATACCTTAATAACCCCCATACAAAACAAGTTTAGATTTCCATAATTTCAGTCATGTCAGATAAAGTAAAATTTAACTTAAAATAAGGTCATAATCATTTTTGACATTTTTACAAGAGATGTTAATTTACCTTCCACCACTTCAACTTAATGTAACTTTTTTCGTTTTCTTAACTGTAGGCAAGTATTATAAGCAAACACTCTACAGTGGAACAAAGCATACAACTTTGGCCTGCCGTAATTGACTACAGCTGATATTTTTACACTACAAAGTTTGCACTCTAAAATCCTGCCACAACTACCCGTCCTTATCTGCATTGTGTAAGTAGTTCAATGTCCTACCCTTCCAGCTTAAATAGACCATTATATACTAACTGTGATATGTAGCCCAGTTTCCAAAAAAACAACCCATGAAACCAATGGCAGTCCTACTTGTTTGTTTGTGTCTTTCGGCTTTTCCCGGTTGGCAGTCCTACTAATAGTTTTAAAAAAATTTCATGTACTTCTAACTGTACAGCACCCAATAAAAGACACTCCTTTACCATACTAGCCATTTCTGCAAAGGAGATTATTGTTTGGTTGGTGTAAAATCCAACTGGTCAAAATAACCATAAATGTTGCCATTCAAGTCAGCACTCAGAGGTAGGTTACAGTTTCAACATCAAAGCTGCAGTAGATCTTCACTTTCAATTATCTGCTGTACCAAGAATGGCTTAAAAAAGCAACACTGGCAGATATTGTATTTGTTTATTTTATTATTACTTTTTTTAATTTAACATCTGTTAACCAGAGGAGAACATTGGTCCAATGGACTGTTCTCAGGGTCAGTCAAGGATACAGTAGAGAAAGGAGTTAGTATTACTTTCTTAAAAAATATCTTAGGGGCAGGTACTTACAAAGCTTTGATGTACATAAATCAGGAGAAAACAGAGAAGTCTTTACTCCATTCACCCACATATCCTTTACTATTATCAGCCAGCTATGTTCTAGGGTAACTTTAGACATGATCATCTTCAAAATAGGTATCTAATTCAAATTGTATTTAAATAGTTTCATTACCATCCTGACATATCAAATGAATGGATTTGCTTCTGTACATCTCCAGGATAAATACCACTGTTATTTTCAGTTTGCTGTATCTTCAAATCATTTTTCTTCATTCAGATCCTTTGCACACAACCAGTCTTCACCAATACCTGAATAGCTTTATTAACATGTCACAGCTGTATACTTTATTTTCTGACACTGTTCACCCCCTACATCTATACTTCTAATATAAACCTTATGATACTAATATATATAATTGTCTCTGAACCTACTTTCCAACCCACATGCTAACTACAATATTAACATTTTTGGCCAGCCTAGTTCCTTTCATCACCACCTCCCCATTTCTTTGAATTTCTAATCAGTAATCACACAGTATGTTATCTGTCTGATATACCCACTAATACATCCCTTCAAATGCTCAGTGTTCAACATCTATTAATGCGTAACCTTTACACTGTAGTAGGTGCTTCTACTTTCGTATAAATGTAACATAATTAGCAAATGTATGTGTAATTGTTAATGTATGTAACTTATGTCTGTTCATATATAATACTAAAAGTCTGTCTAAAATGTTTTGTAATATGTTCAAGGTTTTCTCTCTCCAGGCCTCCTCTGAAAAGAGGTTTTTGGACAAACCCAATAAAAAAGCAAACTAACTATATAAATACTGTGACTAATGTTAACATAAAAAACAAGTTTCTGCTAAATTTAGTCTCTCATCACTATGCCTAGAACCTCAAAGTGCCAAAATGGAAGAAAATTATATCCATTTGAAAATCATTTGAAAACATTAAGAAACTTGTTTTAGCAAGAGTGGTGAGCTTGCATAATTTTATTAATCTGTAAGAAAAAGCCCTTAAAATGAACAAGAATAATATACAGTAAACATACCAGCAAATATCCTATTTGAAATATATAATTTGAGACCCATACTTCTTGCCATTTGTTTATTTATCAGTTAAATCGGCTGGATTCATGAATTTCTAATTTTCACACTGCTGTTATGTGTTCATCGGAATACAATCACCATTACACTTAGAAAAAAAAAAGCAATGTGAGGGGCTGCTGCTACTGGTCTCTTATAAGTGTACGTGCAACAGGCTCAAATCTATGCTGCTGCTTTTGCTGCTGATAGACTTTGTCCAAGGAGAAAAAGGGTGTCCAGACCCCATTTAACATATCATGGACTACATGATATTCAGATAGTACAACAATACAGGGTTGATAGGGAAACACTACAGGAACTCTGCAACCTCTGCCAGCCCCACCTCAGACCTAGGGGAAATTGAGGAGAACCTATACCAGTCAAAACTAAGGTATGTGTAGCATTAAGGATAGTAGATACTGGTACATTCCAGAGTCCCACAGAGGGTAAACTAGGGGTGTCACAGGCCACAGCTTCCAAAATATGTCACCAGTATCTAAACACTATGCTACACCATGCAAAGAAGTACATTATTTTCCATGCACAGTAGAGGAAAGAGCAAGAACAATGCAGGCACTTCCATAGGGCTATCGACTAGATGAAGCAGGTTATGCGCTGCAAGAGTGGCTCATAACACCCATCAGAAATGCACACACACACATAATCACAGAGGAAGGATCCAATGAAGCCCAAACACCCATCAGAAATGCACACACACACACATTCACAGAGGAAGAATACAATGATGCCCACTCTCAAACTCGAAACATCATAGAGCATATGCTTGGCATGCTGAAGTCACAGTTCCACTGTCTAGACACATGAGGGTGCCCTGCAGCACATCCCATGACCTGTGCAGAAATTCTCATAGTCTGTACCATGTTGCACAATATCATCTTCAGGAAACATCTGCAATGGGGACAGCCGGGGCCAGGACCATGGTTTCCTGGACCACAAGCAGGGTCAGCACCTTCTGCACATAAAGACAAGAATTATGAGGGATAACATACAGCTGTAGAGGTAGTCATCAGATGTAGGTATGCATGATATAACCCTGACCTGGCTAAGACACAAAGGATAGCACACACACTCACCACCTATGACTCAAAGGTCAGCATACACACCCAGCAACTAAGAGACAAAAGACAGCACACACAATCACCAGGAAAGAAATACACATTATAACCTAAGCACATACAAATATTAAAACTGATGACAGCCAATGTCTATAAACTTTATTTACTCCTGTAATGTCTGTGTACAAATAGCATCAGACAAAGATAGCCCCAAAACACATGACACCTAACTGCAGTGATATCGAGGTAAGTGTGGAACCTGTAGTAAACGAACTGTGTAAGAAGATAAACTACCTGCATACCCTCAGTCTCTTATCCATCCACTCTGTGCATCAGATATATATGCAGCCATAAGTCAAACCCAAATGAACAAAGCCCATGGCACAGTCATCATCCTTATAGGGTGGGGGGTGCAGTAGGTCAAGGGTAACACCAAAGGTATGTAGATGCAGTCCCTATACCAGCAGATGCACCATTGTAGACACTGCCCATGAATCACCCACATGGTTGAGGCAGTCACATAATAGCAAATGTTAGCACATTACTGTGAAGTAACCATACTGACATGGAAAGAGCAGCAAGAGCTGCCATATATGTAGTATAGCAGCAGTGAAATTTTAAAATTGCATACAGAGCAAAATTCATTTTTCCAATGCATGTTGAAATACATTCAAAATATGAACATGTAAACAGTGTGTATAGAGGATAAACATAACTTATGAAATAGTGCAGTAATAGAAAAATCTCCTCCAACTATCAACCCTGTATTGCTTTACTATCTCAGTATTATGCAGTCCCAGTCTCTCCTCATTCCACTTCCATAGCTACAACACTACCTTTCTATAGTGTAGATTCAGCCCTCTGAGCAGTGTGAATATGCAAAATGAGGTGTAAAATCATTAGCATTCCTGAATACCAAAAAAAAAAAATAAATCACTTGGTGTAGGGGATATAAACATGCTGTAGTTAGTGACAGGTTTGGAATGCACACACCTTAAGACTGCAGGGAGTAGAAAATAAAAATTGCTAGCTGCTAATGGCTTACAAATGTTTCTGATTGCTCTGACTACAATAACAAGCGATACTGAAGTGACTCTTCTCACTGAAGTGTCTGTAACATGTAGAGTAGACTTACAATAAAAAGGAGTAAGTAACTTGAGAGCTAAGAGAACATTAACAGCACTATCCTTGTACTAAGAGCACACTGTTCCATCATCTGCTTAATATATGTCTGAAATGCTTATCCTCTATGTCACACGTTGACGCAAAGATATAAATAAATATCCATGACATGGCATTTCTGTAATTAAGCACAGAAGAGGGGAAAATGTTCAGAAAATAAAGAAAATAAGTAGCTGGAAGTATTCCACGAAAGAAGTGGCAAACGGAACAAAACCAGGATATAGCACGGGCTGTTTAATGAAATATCCACAGTAAGCGCTTTCGGCAGAGAAAATAACTCCGCCTTCATCAGACTGTAACAAAAATCATTACAAACAACATTAGTTATATAAACTTTTTAAAAACTCAACAATCCAATAGAAATCTCTTATCAATTAATTCAAAATTTGTTTTAAACGCACAGAACCATCTTTTTCCTTAGAAACATTAATGCTGATTTTTCTATCAACAAGAAACCATGTAAGTAAACACAAAGAATAATATTAATGAAGAAATGATATAACAATAATAAAAAAGCTGTATATCTATATAAATATCTATTCATGTGTGTACATATATATGGATGTATAAACAGATTTAATATCATATGTTGAATAAAATCAGAATACACCAGCAAAATCGGAGAGAGGGTCAATGTACACATTTATAATATTTGATTGTAATTATTTGTGTGTGCCCCACATATTCGGGCCACCAAAATGAATTTCTTAAAAGAATTTCTTAAAAAGCCATCTCTTAAAAAAGAAGAAAAAATCTCTTTAAAAAGGATTTTCTTAAACCAAGAATTTCATAAAAAAGAGAGAATTTCTTAAAAAAGGAGAATTTCTTAAGAAAGAAAGAGGAAGAAAAACACAAGCTTTCATTTTATGTGTATAATGTAGATCTTGGTATTGTTAACATATATATATATTCTTATTAACTTATAAAAATCTAATTTGGCCTTTGATCCTTCTTAATTAACAATTTATAAATAATTTACAAATAATTTATTATTATATGTTTATCTTTTACCTTTTAAAAACTTTTTAATATATATTTATGTGAATATGTATATATTTATCTTTTTAAGGCTTTTAACTTGAGTATGCATTTTATTGAAATTGCCTCATTCAATCCTGGGGGAACATATGCAGTAGTTCTTATCTGCCAGAGTAGTTCTTGCTCTTCTAACCATAATTGCCAAGGGCCCCCTCTAAGGGTGGGGACAACTTGTTGTATAACTGTAAATGCAAAAGAGTGATCAGGATGTGAACTGATGTGTTTTGCCAAAGCATTCGTCAAGTCCAATCTATTGATGGCATAAAGGTGTTCATATATCCTTTTCTTGAGGGGTCTGTCGGTTTTACCAATGTAAAAAGCTGCACATCCCCTACAAGAAGCCACATAAACTACCCCCTTTGAATCACAATTAAACTTTCCATTTATTGACACTGCTTTCCCATTGATGTCTATCCTTCCTCCCGGCTGAATGTGTCTACAATATTGGATTGTTGAGTTTTTAAAAAGTTTATATAACTAATCTTGTTCGTAATGATTTTTGTTACAGTCTGATGAAGGCGGAGTTATTTTCTCTGCCGAAAGCGCTTACTGTGGATATTTCATTAAACAGCCCGTGCTATATCCTGGTTTTGTTCCGTTTGCCACTTTTTTCGTGTGATCCAGTTTGGTTAGCTGGAAGTATTGACAACCTGATATTAAAATGGTGTGGACTGTTATTAGTGTAAAGTATTGGTCAGTATGACATTCATCTACACATGCTCAAGCAAATGAAAAAGTAACATTTTCTAGTCCTGTGATAAAGAAGGATAAGAAACACAACTGAGTGTGTATTGTTATTGCTCTGAGATGACGGTTCAGTTCTAGATAATGTATTGTCTGACTGAGTTAATGCATATTTTCTTTCTTTTTTTAGTTAGAGAAGTAGAGATGTTTATTTATATTAATAAAGCCATCAATCCATTCTACATGTTTGCATGAATAATAATGTGGCAGTGTGTTCTGACATCATTTCAGCTTTTATTCTAAGTAATTATATAACAGCATACCAACATTCCTTATAGAATGGACAGCCTGTAGATCGCACCTTGACTGGAAAACAAACATTCTTCCACAGGGTATTAATCTACAGGTAATGCCTGCTGCAAAATGAGTCCACTGCTTCAAGGCAACATCAACATATTAAGCAGCTGTAGAGCTGAGACTGAATAAACCAGCCATCATTATTTTATCCTTGCGAAGCAGTACTTTTGCTGTTTAGTGAGTGTAAAATAAGAAAGAAAAACCATTATAATAAAGCATGTGTGTGTGTGTGTGTGTGTGTGTGTGTGTGTGTGTGTGTGTGTGTGTGTGTGTGTGTGTGTGTGTGTGTGTGTGTGTGTGTGTGAGAGCATGTTTATGTTTTAGTCTGCGTTTGTGAGTGAATGCATGCATGAAAGCAGAAGTGTGTGTGTGTGTGTGTGTGTGTGTGTGTGTGTGTGTGTGTGTGTGTGTGTGTGTGTGTGTGTGTGTGTGTGTGTGTGTGTGTGTGTGTGTGTGTGTGTGTGTGTGTGTGAGACAGAGAGAGAGTGGAAAGTGAGAACGATCAAGCAATCCCCTGGCAGCAGCTGCAGCAGTTTAGAGGTTTGCGTACCTCTCAACCCCTTGGACATACCTTTCAAACAAAGCCTGACATAATGGGGGAAACAAATACACAGAAATCGGGACACATTTTAAATATTGTTCTTACAAACTTTGAAAGTTGCTAGAATAACAGGATTTGTGTTAGCATGAATTTTTCTGAAGGCTATGAAGTCTGAAACTCAAATGTGCACCATTATTTAGTGACTTTAATTTTAGACCATCCCAGTGATTTATCAGAAAACACATTTATTTTTTTATGAGAAACACAACAAAAATATGAGACAAAGGTCTGAACATTTTGCAAAAGCTTGTACAGTTCAGAGGTTTAGTTCAAGGTATCTGGATAAGCCTAAAATAAACAAATAAACAGGAGACAAAGGCTGAAAATAGGAACATGTTTTAAATTATTTGTGTCAGCATGCATTTTCTGAAGTAGAGGCGTGTGTGTGTGTGTGTGTGTGTGTGTGTGTGTGTGTGTGTGTGTGTGTGTGTGTGTGTGTGTGTGTGTGTGAGATCTACTACTGGCAACAGTAAAGATGTTTGCATACCTCTGGACCTTACAGCTGAAGAAATCTGGACAAAGCCTAAAATAAATGGGGAACAAAGGCTCAAAAATAGGAACAGATTTTAATTACTGATCTTATAAAATTACACACTTGCTTAAATAACAGGATTTGTGTTAACATGCATTTTCCAAAGGAAATAAAAATCTGAAACTCAAATGTATGTCATTATTTAGTAACTTCTATCTCCAATGACTGGCAACAAACCAAACATTTTAGGAGTAAGGGAAAAAAAATAAAGTATATACCTGAATATTTTTTGAAAGTGTTTTATTTTTTATGTAAAATGTTTCCTCCAACTCCATTAACTTATTCTACAGCAAGTTTGAAATCTTAGGCAGAGGAACTATTTTACATAAAATATATATATAAAAATAATTTAGAAAAAGAAATAAGTAAGTAAAACACAACAGTTTTACAGACAGCCCATTCTCTAAGTGCAATAATGCCCCCCAGAGTGTCTGTTATTGTGGAAATAATGCCCTTCCAGGGATGTAGAAGCCCTCTGCCTACAACGTTGGGCCTCAGAACACCCTTGGGCAGGTATTATTTCTACAATAACACACACCCGTTGGGCATTATTGCTTGCTTAACACAACTAAAGCAAAATAATAATGTTTCAAATGCATCAATCGTTCTTTATTATCGACAGCATAACCATATCTTTAAAAAGAATTCCAGCAATCTGTTTCAAAATAATTATACTATTTATACGATCTGTTGTCAAGTGTCAAATGGACTAACCATCGAATGGCACATTATCGAAATCCAGTCATCAAATGTTCAAACATCGAATGTGTAGTTCATTGAACCTGTGAGACAGGAAAGTAACTAGCTGGCCAACACTTCCCCATCTCACATTTCCCCACTGTAGTGCAACCTCGAAGTTGGTATATATAGTTGGGGGTGTTATTTTATATGGCTTAAAAATGTTCTGTGGTCATACATTTCTGCTTACAAAACTTGACATGCAGCACAGAAAGGTAGACTGACCACTGCAAATCAGTCCACTATCCCTCCACTGGTTGCAGCACCAACACCCAGCACTTCTGGGTCCCAAGCTTTCAGCACCATTTACACATCCCCTGCCCTACCTGACCCATCCATGAGTGACAGTGAATGGCTGTTCATGTCCTATGGCAAAACCTGGTCAGTTAGTATCTCTGCAGTAGTCTGGTTGTCCACACACAGGTGCTTAAATATGCTCTACTATCAGAATACAGAGAAAAGGCAGAATAAAGGCAATAATTCGAGACACTGATTCTAGCAGTTCTTTGGCTACTGGATGTAACAAAGTGCAACTTCCTCTGTGGAGTGTTGATATAAATCACTTGCTGGAAGATTGCTTTTTGGCCATAGGCTTAAGTACAGCTGTACCTCACATTATTTCTAACTGTAAGGTTATACTTCTGTGATATGTTTAATGACATGCATCTAAATTTTTATACAGCAACAACCTTTCATGAGCAGATTTTTGCATATTGTTGCAAAGAGGCATTTGTAAACACATCCATGCCCATAAGGAAGAATTATTAAACTACCCTTATTCTACTCATCTCATCATCAGTTTCTGCCTGTCCTACAGCTTCTTCATTACTGATTAATACTGAGGACACACCGTAAAGATGTACATTAATGAACCATAACACCACCCTTTCATGCGTGTCTGTATATCTGTCTGCATCTTCACCCCTTCTCTGTCACCCCTTTGTACTGCTGACTATTCATTAGGCTGATGGATGTAAATCTCACGTTATGGCATTTTCACTCTGTTATCACTTTACTGAAGAATAAAACCTACATGTTCCATTGGCTAATGTAATCGCTGTCCCTTCAAAGGTGTGATTTTGACGTGTGAAGCAGGATTTCCTTGATGAGGTCTAGAGATAATGTTTGTAAACTTAAATTTTCAGCTTGACATTAGTTTGAATCCAGCATTTGGTAAAATTCTTACCATCTGTTTTTATAAAAGTCTTTCCTGTGAATGAATTGCCTATGTATCTGACTAAGCCTCTTCTAATTGATCAATTGTAGTCCTCAGCATTTGCGCAATGTCTGGCAATGAACAACTGTAATATGTCATGCAAAATGTGGTGAGTGTTTGCCTTACACCGCATTGTACACCCAGTTAACATGTGATTTCCCTCAGTCTGGCCAGGCAACATATGTAAATAGTCATTTCTAGGTATTCTTAAAGTCGTGATAAAAGTTAGTATAATAATCATATTCTTACACTCTTTGTAAAATGATCATGTGATCTCAATTATTTTTATTATCATGTGATTTTGACTTTTAATGTGATTGGGTGTTTGATATATAAATTGCTGTTATATGGTCTGAAGAAGTGGAATTATTTATATGAAAGCATTTACCTTGTTTCATTTGTTTTATTAAAGTACTCTGCTGTTTGCCAACACATTTCTTTTTTATTTACTTTGAAAAGTTATTGAGTTTAAGGCGAAGAGATGTCCAATTTATTTGCATTGTGCAGTTATTGTATAGTATGTTAGCAATTGTTCTGGAGCTTTTCTCCCCAGGCATCTGCTGAAAATGGACAGATCTGTCCAGTTGGACCTTCCTGGTAAACAAACGTAAAATAAATAAAAATAAATAAATGTTTCTTACACTAAGAGATGATTTCTTGCAAAAGACAATATTACAAAAATATTACAGTGCCTGAGAGTTATTCATTCACATCGTAAAGTTGTTTGGGATGTTTCTTAAAATGATGATAAATTACTTTAGCAAAATGATGATAAATGACTTTAGCATTTAGCCTTTCAAATGATATTACAAGAGTAGTTATTAAAGTGCCTGAGAAGTTTATTTCGCAAAGTCCAATTATTCAGAGGTACTACGAGTTGGTCTACTAGCATTATTTCAAAAAGCCGAAAAGGTACAAATTCAAAAGCACAAAGGCATTGGACAAAGTTACAAATACTGGCATAAGTTTCTGGCATAGGTGCATGTGTATATGTATGTGCTTATTTGCAAAATCCTGCACTGGTATATGTTAATATGCAGATAGATTTTGAAAACCCCTACCACTTGCATTTGATCAGAATATTGCAGAGAATTGGAGAATATTTGAGCAAGAGTACGATATTTTTATACAAGCAGCTTATGCAGATAGAGATGCATACACCAGGGCATTCATTTTGTTAAACCTAGTTGAGTTAGAGTTCATAAAAAGAGAGCATTCATTTGTGTATGCAACCGTAGTATATGAGGGAGAAGGTGAAAACCATCATATAGATTAGGTTCATAGATTAGTACTAGGCTAACTGCCTTTGGAGGCCATTTTAAGCCTAGCCAGTTACCTCATGTGAGAATCAAACCCTGCACTTTGTGTCTGTAGGTTAAACACCTTGACCATTATGCCAACCTCACAATTGTCTTGTGTTTACCAACTGCTTAATCCTTAAAGAATCAGATACAGTATGCAAGAAGTGTAATTACACAAGGACACTGAAGACTAAACTCTCACATACAAGTCCACATCAGGTTGTCAAATCCACACACACACACACACACACACACACACACACACACACACACACACACACACACACACATACCATACTGCTCAACCTCTTAGAGCAAGAAATCTAGACAAAGCCATAAATAATAGGGGAGACAAAGGACCAAAAATAGGGACACTTTTTAAATATTGCTCTTACAAATTTAGAAATTTGATAGAATAATAGATTTCACATTAGCATGATGCTCACATGGCTTGCTGGTTAATTGCTTTGACTATGGTGTATGGGATCCTGGGTTCAAGACTTGGGACTGACATATAATGGTGGCCCTGCTGGACAGGGGCACAGGTAATTAGCATCCATGGGTGGCGTAAGCATGGGAACCTAGTTGGCTAGGCTTACATAGGCCCTAGGTCCGATAGCCTAGTACCTACTTATGAATCTATAATTTTTCTGAAGGCTATGAAGTCTAAAACACAAATGTGTGTCATTATTTTCTGACTTTAAACCTCAATGATTTACAAATTATTTGCCAGAAAACCATAATTTTATAAGAAGCACACCAAAAACATGAGGCAAAAATCTGGACATTCTGCAAATATCTGAACAGTTGAGAGGTATGATGCTCACACACACACACACACACACACACACACACACACACACACACACATACACACACACACACACACACACACACACACACACACACACACACACACACACACACACACACACACACACACACACACACACACACACACACACGTATGCTGGGGCAATTAAAACCAATCTTCTTATACAACAAATATCACCTAGACCACCTGCTGTCAAAGTTTTGCCTCAGCAAGCCCAAAGGCAGTCAGACAAACTACCACTTAACACCACATGTATTGTCACTCTCAGTGGAGCCCAAACACTAAGCTCCTAAGGCAAGCAAAGACACTCCGCAGGACTATCATCTTAGGGGGCACCATTGTATCCCTCTAACCAGGCTGAACAATGAAAAGATAACAGTTATCTTATCTGGAGGCAGGATTTGCCAAATTATACATGCACTCGAGTCATTACATTACAGGTACCAGTATGACTCCATCTCAATCCATGTTAGTATAAATGACCTGAGATGCAACTCCTTGGACTATATGAAGAGAGACATCATGGAGCCTTCAGACTAAGTGTCTCAGGATAGTAGGAGCCTGACAATAAGCAGCATATTAAAATCACTAAGGATGATCCTACATTATGAGCAAAAAAATGATTGATTTCACCGACTGACTGTCTTTCTGGTGTCATTCTAAGGGGAGCCAATATTTGTCAGCTTAGGAGGACATGGTCAACAGACCACATTGCTTTTCCCCTCCAGGCTTTTAATACTGGCTAAGGCTTTGTCCACCCCCATAGTGTCTTTTTTTAGGCAATGCCAAATTGACAAACCTACCAACACAGCAAAATCAACTTATAACCTGATGGTGTTACTGCTCAATGCCAGGAGCCTAAATAAAAAAAAAAAAAAAACTATGTACGGTCCCTCCAAGCACTAATCACACTTGAGAATATACATATCTATGCAGTTACTTAGACATGGTTTAAAACATCAGACAGTACTCCAGCAGTGCAAGGTTTCACTCTCTTTCACACTTTTATACCAGTAGCCACACAGACAAGGGATAAAGGTGGAGCTGTCTCAATATACATCAGTAACAAGAATACCTCTAGGGTGGTCATACTGGATGATGTGCAGGAGTTCCTCCACTTGAAGATTACCATAGAAAAATGGTTAAGGTCTTTACCTCATAAACACAAGGTACAGGGTTTGGTTCTGACTTTAAGCTATTGGCTATGGTTAAAATAGTCCTTCAGGGCAGTTAGCCTAGTATTCAACTACAAAATATGAATCAGCCAGCTACAAGTCACCCTCCTCCACATCCCCACAAGCTTACAATGCATACTTAGACCTACTGGAGATATTTGCCATCCAACCGAACACCCTAATCATGGGATGCTTCAATTAACCCTCTATAGACTGGGAATCCTAAATGGCCTCAAATCTACAGGTACACAGATTCCTGGACTTTGTAAACACAAACACCCTTGATCAAATTGTGAATACACTCACTAGATGTACCAACATACTGGACCTCGTGCTCACAAATATGGGAGAACGTTGCACCCTCCCCCCCATATCTTGTCCTCCCCAATAAGCTCCGACCATAGTCATCAAAAGGTACCTTAATAGCACATGGATTTGCCTCTGTAATCATCCCACATGAACCCACCCTTTTTTCACTATCTTTTCTCGAATTCCCTTCCCTACTACCATAACTCACTTAACTGTTCTGTATTGTACAATTACCTTATGAAGATAACCCACTGTGTTATTTCAATTCATTCAAATATTTTATTGTATATTTCTTTGTTATGCTTTTCCTTCAATGTTATAATGTCTGTTACTATATTGTACTGTGGAGCTTTTTCTACATTTGCTTAACTGTTTTATTGTAAATAATTCACTGTATTCATCTTCATTTTTGTAAATATTCTTGTTTACTTGTACTGTGGAGATTTTCTCCCTGGGCCTACATTGAAAAAAGGATTTTGCTCAGATGGACTATCCTGGTTAACAAATGTCAAATAAATAAATAAATAAATAAATAAAGTTGTCTCCTTCGAAATCAAAATCAAATCTGTAATCCCATTAAAACCAGAAACAGGAATAACTATGTCAGTGGGTACATAGAGACTGATGTACCTACCAGAAGCAAGCCCAGGACCAGCCCCAGAGAACAAACCGCCCTGGTAGCATCCCAAATTAAACAGAA
The DNA here is from genome assembly GCF_019279795.1 of Protopterus annectens. Lineage (NCBI taxonomy): Eukaryota > Metazoa > Chordata > Ceratodontiformes > Protopteridae > Protopterus > Protopterus annectens. The sequence goes on from NC_056748.1 coordinate 441,087,761, forward strand.
TATACAAAAAAATGAAAAACATTATGGCAAAAATCAGGAAGGGTAATTACCATAAAAATAAAAACTCTCATCAAAGTAAATATGCAACTAAGAGGGCGAATTAGGTCAAGCAAAGCCAACATTGATTTTAAGATATTCTCCCAAGTGAAAGAGGACCATAAGGCTTTCAACAGCTAAGTCAGAATCTTCAAGGGCAGCACACAGCAATGTGCTGAGCTGTTGGTCAATTGTACCACATTCACCAAGCCTGATGATACAGTAAACCTGTTAGCAGACAAATTCAGTTCCAACTTTATCCCCTCTCACCCACAACCATCCCTCCAATAATACCCTCAGACATAACCCCTCCAACTATAACTAGGGAGTATGTACTGGCTGCACTCACTGAAGCCAAAAACACAGCCTCACTGGGCCCCAATAACATCCCAGGATGCCTCCTGAATAGTCTAAAAATAGACTTACTAGGACCACTGGAGTCATCATTTAAACCGTATTCTTACAACAGGCTTTGTGCCAAGTGAATGGAGGACTGCAAAGGTCATTCCCCTTCATAAGGGAGGACTTTCAACAGATCCTGGAAACTACAAATTCATTTGTCTAATTAGTCTTATTTACAAAGCCAAGGAAAAAATTACCATGGAAATTACTAACAAAAACATTGGATAACTCCAGACACTGGATCCATCCCAGTGTGGTTTTGTCAAAAGAAGGTCATGCTTAATGAATCTAATGAACTTCACTGAAAAGGTCACTAACACAATGGACGGGGGGAAACTGTGCATACTGGCTATACTGTTGATTTTCTAAAACTGTCCTTGCTGATTTGTTGCACTTTTTGTCTGCTGTGGCATAGACTAGATTCAGACTTGCTGAATCCAGTTCTGTTTGTTAAATTGGGCACTAAACCAGACTATCTTTTGTTAGAGAGGGCCCTCCTCCATCTTTGTGGCAGAAAAGTGCAGTTAGGACTCATCTGATTGAAGGTTGCTGACACAGGGCTCAGTTTTGAGCTTTTTTATTGATCAAATTGTTTAATTCAGTTTTTTCACTGTTTCATAAACCCAGTGTTTGCGCTTGTTTTACCACAGCTCCACAGATTTAGGGGACCAGCCACTGCTCTGCTGTATTGATCTGTTTATGCATAGTGCACCTCCATGCACCATTGCGCACTACTGTGCAGTAGGGGGTAACCATTGGTGGCTATAGATGCAAAAACTTCAGTAAAGTTTTCCTTAGTAGCTGCCCATAATCTAGCCAACAGCACCTCAGCTGCACTTTTAAACAGTCCCAAAACCACCAGATCTACAATAGTCTCATACCAGTTAGAGAACCCCTGCTAGTATACACCCTTTATAGTGCACCCCATTAGTCTAGACCCCATTTAGAGCACCCAGTTATACCACACCCCTTCATTTTCTCTCACCACTGTGAAAACAGGATTTAACCTATCATTACGGATGGTCGGTTTCTCTCCATTTCTCCTACCAGCTTGATTGACATGGGTATCCTGAGGCAGTTTAGCAACTGCCTCATGTACACTGACAACCCTGTACTCATAATCACCCAATGCAATTTGTAAGAAATGGATCTACACTAAGAATCTGGAATCCTTGGTCTCTCATGCATAGAACAGTAACACTGAACAGGTTGTCAGCTCACATACTACACCTCCTACCCTAACCATTCACTCAACACATAAACCATCATATGTGGATACCTTTCAACTGTCCCTGATTTTCAGGGACGTCCCTGATTTTGACTCAAATTTTAGCTCTGTCCCTCTTAATCCCTCCTAAAATTGGTGACTTTTGGAGGAAAGTTGGTGGATTAAACATAATGAATAATGACAATAATTAAGAGTTGTAGATTTCTTTTACTTCACAAAATGTACATTAATTCATATGCTCTAATTCTGTGAATGTCTCAAGTGAATAGCACTAATATTTTAAAAGTGTCCCTGATTGTCCCTGATTTTTTCCGGCTTTGTCCCTGATTCTGTCGAAATTTGTCCCTAATTGTCCATAATTGGTTGAAACCTACATAAACATCAGAGACCTTACAAACACAAACATGCTACACCTAATACAGCAACTACAGCACTCAATACACATAAAAGCACAAGCACCAAATAAGCCACTAAGGCAAAGCACATCTAAAATTGTGAAACACACAGATGTCCCTCTCACCAGGCTGGACAAGGAGAAGGTTATGTTCAGCTGCTTATCGGATGTCAGGATCCATCAGATTGCACATGTACTCAAGTCTCTCAACAGGTACCATTATGAGTCCATCATAACTCATGTTGGTGTGAATGACTTCAGACCTATCTCAATGGACTATATGAAGATAGACATGATTGAGCTCTATGAATATGTGTCCCAGGCAAGTATGTCCCTAGCCTTGAGCAGCATTCTACCCTCACCTAGGATGAAACCCCACAATATAAACAAAAAATTATTGACTTCAACAATTGGCTTAGTTTCTGGTGTCATTCTAAGGAGATCCAGTTTCCGTCAGCCTGGGATGTCATGGTTGATAGACCATGCTGCTTTGCCAGAGATGGTCTTCACCTGTCACTTCTAGGCTTTCGGTTACTGGCTAAGGCACTTGCCTCCCTCATAGTGCCTTTTTTAGGCAACATCTTAAGAACAAAATTACTGACATGAAAATATCAATCACAAATAAATTAAAGGTTATGCTGCTAAACGCTAGGAGTTTAAATCAGAAACTGCACTCTCTGGAAGCACTCATCTCCCTGGTGGATGCTAAGGTCTGTGCAGTCATAGAAACTTGGTTTGGTGGGGGGACACAGTTTAATGGTTTATCCAAAGGGCAGCACACTCAGGACTGCAACACCCCTCCTTATGCTCGACTGTAGTGTCAGTACTGGAAATTAATCCCTGCAATTGGTGTGGGTATAGAACCCACAGCTTTCTGATCTTCCAACACCAAAAGTGAGTATGCTACCTGTTTCTCTACTGACACAAGTTTAAAGCAGACCACAACAGCACAGAAGGACAATTTAACACTGTTAAGTAGCCAATAGCAATTCATCCAAGTATACCAGCATTAGTCCCTTCTCTCACAAGGGGCAGTTGGACTAGTTTCACAAGCAAAATTACCACAATACAAAGCAGGACTTTTAAATAAGCAGCAGCACACTCTTATGTAAAGTAAAAAGCTTACTTCCTTGATGTTGTTGGGACTGTTTTTCTACACAAATCCAGTAGCAGAGTTTAAAGCCAGTTGGTCACATTACAGGATAGCACAATACAGTCAGGTTTGTGTTAAGTCACATGGTCATATTATTTATATCTATTTATGCAACTCTTTCACTGAATTTTGGTGTTAACGCAATCTCCTACTTATTTATTTTATTTATTTATGACATTTGTTTACCGGGAAAGTCCACTGGGCTGACAAGAGCCCATTTTCAGTAAAGGCCCAGAGAGAAAAGCTCCAATAGGCTAATACAATACAGAAAATTACAGTACAGTACAGAGGCGGCTACCACAAGGTAGTTATAAACTTTTCAAGAATATTACAATACCAACAATGACAGTGAAGTGATGCAACTTAGAACTACAAATGTAGAATTAAATTGAAGCAAAAGACAAAAAAAGGTGATTTAAATGAAGTGAAAATCATATGTGAATTAAGAAGAAAGCTAGGGTTTTGTTGTTATCTCCTTTCATTTATTTTTGTTGCGCTCTGAAACAAGCACCTGCCTTATTATACCTTCTTAACTGTTAAATTCTGATGAAATAAACAAACAAGTGGGATCGTATATCTCATTGCACAATCTCATCCTGCTGTCACTGCTTGTACCCTCACAGTTTTTTCTTCTAAGTAGTATTTCCCCCAGGTATCCATGCATCATTTTTGAGAATTAGCTAAACATTCTTTTTTTTTCATTATCATGTGGCTGTAAGTACTTGGACAATGCAAGAACAGGTTGTCACTGGAGCATTCTAATTGTTCAGAATTTTTAAGCTCCAGTTTCACGCTAAATAACTAACTACATTGTGAATCCCTCTTAAAACTGATCAAGCATGATGTTTTGACTGTAAAACACAGCATTTTGGAAAGGCAGTGTTTAAAAACAAATGTGGTCAGAGACAATGTGGGTTCATACAGTTGCTCACGCCATTCAAAGATCTTTGAGACTATAATGCTCAAGGCAAACCCATCTGCTGTTTTCAAGATTTCTGCCAGAGTGCACACAGACGCAGTAATCTTCTGAACATGAGAATTATTTTTGCCTTGAGCTCTGTTGGCATGTACAGCTGTAATGCACATTTGCTAAATGATCCAGAGTGATAGAGAAAACACAAGCCATCCCACACCACAAAGAAGAAATGCAGTCATGTATGTGAGGGACAGGGAAAATATAGCTCACACTCAATGAAACATCTAGTGCGAAGGAACAACAGACTATTTAGCAGAATTAATACACACTCCTTCCACTGGCCTTTATTTTGTATCAGGGAAGCAAAATCCCTCATGGACTTCACCAGTGTAACCCTCAAAATTTGTGAAACAAATTCTCATCTCATAAATAAGCAAGTCTAACCTTATATTTATATTGTTGTACAAGCTGAATCAAGGGATGAGCCCGAGTGTCTGACTCGCAAGTTCAGAGAAACATGTAACCCCCAGACAAATATTACTCTAGAGAGGAATTTATTTTACACTCGAGATCAGACACCAGGGGAACATTTGCAGCTTAAATACCTGACCTGAGAAACAGAGCTAAAATGTGTCAGTTTGGTGACTTAAAAAGATAAGTTCATAAAGGACAGACTTGTATGTGGTTGTATGTGGTATTAACAGTGCTGCTGTGAGAAAGATTTTACTTCGTGGCAGTGTCGTTTAACGTTAAGCAAAGCCAAAGAGATTTGTCACATTCATGAGGTGACAGAAAAACACACAAGTATGCTTGCAAGTGACAAGAGCATGCAACAAACAAAAGTAGGCCCAAGCATATGGAAGCTACAGGGTTTCCAAGGAAGATGTGCAGCTTTCCAGCAAATTCTAAAAAGAGTGTGTTTCAGTTCAGTGCAGTACAAGCATGAATCAGCAAAACCCCAGTCTAACTTTATTGTTAACTGTAGCAACTGTGGTGCAAATTATGAGTCTAAAAGAGAGAAGTGCTTAGCATTTGATCAGCAATATCATAAGTGTAAAAAATGGAACCATTTCCAAAAGTTTTGTAAATTGAGTAAGCCTCACGCAGGTGTTAATAAAGGTCACACAAAAAAGCAAGTTGATCAAGTAGAGTCGAAGCAGTCACCTTTCTATGTTGATGGTGTATCTGTGCTGGATGAAGGAACTGATGCAGTGAATTTATTAACAAGAAGCAAAGTACTTTGTACTGTCTGGATTAATGAAAAATCCACAGAGCTTAAAGTAGACAATGTTTCAAAGTGTAATGGTATATCAGCAGACACATTTGCTAAAGTGATTACTAACGAACGACTCAATGTAGCTAGAAGCTCGAGACTTGTTGCTTATGAAGGTGAAGAAATTCAGACCGAGGCTTCAGAGATGCTTTCATCTTATTTGGCCAAGAACTGTTACAACTTGTTATTCTACGTAGTCAGATGGCCAGTGCAATCTTTACTGGGTCTCAAAAATAGTCTGAGGATGAATCTGTTTTCTTTTGCTAGAAAAGTTCATCATGTAAGTGCACTTTCAAATGTTACTTTTTCAGAAGCCATTTTCTCAGAGTATGCTAATATTTTCGATGACAAATTAGGCAAACTTCCAGTTGTGCTATCTTATTACACGACAAAAAGTATACCAGTGGCCAAAGCACAAAGTATTGTACCAAACAAAACACAAGTCCCCAGTTTTAGCGCTCACACACCTCCCATGAAGGCTTTTCAGAACTGAAAAACTTTGTAACATCCACCATTTAAATAACCTTTTTAGCAATTTCAAGCCCATACTAAAACAAAACAAAACAACTGTAAAGTGTTAATATATAACTCTACATAACTCTGCCACCATATTTTTTTTACTTAACAACTCTTTACAATTTCCCCTCCTCAAATCTGGTTTAATTTGTTCTAAGATCCCAATCTTTCTTTTTTCCTACATAATATGCTGGCATTTTTAAACATAAATAAAAATAAATCAGTGTTGTGTAATTACCCTTTACAAATTTGATAAGTCCTGTTGATGTTTTTTCTAGTAATCTCTCAGTTACCTATAATATTCCTACATTGGTTACAATTACCACATCTACTTTCAAATTGTGTGTCATTTTATATACTATAAGACGTTTATTGTGATGTTACATACTGTCTAACATCATTCATCATTTTACCATTATATTTTCATGAATTTGTAAAGTCCTCAATACTACCTTTCCATAAAATGTATATGTCATCAATGTAACATTACTAAATTTGCAAATATAGTTGCTTCCAATTGTGTATGCCATAAAGTTAGACCCAGTGGTCACTCCAGTAGTCAGACCAGCAAGAAGAGTTCCGATAGCTATGCAGGATAAAGTTAAAGCTCAGTTGGATAAAATGGTACAGCAAGGTGTAATTTGTCAAGTCACAGAACCAACTGAATGGACATTGTCCATGGTAGCAGCTCTCAAAAAAGGCTCAGACAAAATCAGAATATGTATTGACCCAAGAGATCTGAACAAAGCATTGAAAAGACTGTATTGTCCGATGTGCGCAGTCAAAGAAGTTGCAGCTCTAACACTGAATGAAACTGTTTTCTTTGTCTTGGATGCAAAAAGTTTGTTTTGACAAGTGACGCTTGATGGCAAATCTTCATTTCTAACTACTTTTGGTACTCCATTTGGCAGATACAGATTCCTAAGGATGCCATTTGGAATAAATTCTGCAAGTGAAGTCTTTCAGCATGCAATGGAGTAAACTTTTTCATGTTATCCTTGTGCTATAATAGTACATGATATTGGTTGGCGGCAATGTTGAAGCAGAGCATGACAGAAACCTAAAGAAAGTTCTTGATAGAGCACTTGAAGTAAACTTGAAGCTCAATCATCTGAAGTGTAAATTCAGACTTCCAGAAGTTAGTTACTTTGGTCATTTGTTCACAAGTACAGGCTTGAGACCAGACCCAACCAAGTAAACTGCTACTTTTGAAATGTCAGCAGCAGATAATGTACAAGCTTTATAGCATTTTCTAGGCATGGTCAACTATTTAGGCAAGTTTGTACCAGACTTCAGTGAGTTGACAGCACCTTTAAGTGAGCTAACATGCAAAAATGTTGCATGGTCATGGTTGGAACAGCACCAGAAGGCATTTGAAGACCTTAAGCAGAAAATTGACACCTCACCTACATTAAGATACTATGGCATGAACAAACCAGTTTCTCCTTTCTGTGATGCTTCAAAATTTGGTCTTGACGCAGTCATACTTCAAGAGGGCAAAACAGTAGCCTATGCATGTAGAACACTTACCCAAACTGAGATGTATTATGCTCAGATTGAGAAAGAGCTTTTGGCAAATAGTATTTGCATGTTCAAAGTTTCATGATTATATTTATGGTCGAGCTATACAGACTAAAACTGACCACCAACCTCTAGTTACTATTTTAAAGAAGTTATGCATTCTGCTCCAGTGAGATTAGAGAGAATGATGCTCAAATTGCAAAAGTACAATTTCAAAATGGTCTACACGAAAGGCAAATTGCTTTATCTGGCTGATACCTTATCCAGATTGCAGAGAAATACTACAGAACAGGTAGACAAAGAAATTTTTGACTTTGATGTGATGTCAGTGCATAATTTTCCCAACACTAGACTTGATGAGTTAAGAGATCATACTCAGACTGATCCAATTTTGCAGAAACTCAATCACTACATTAAAGTTAGATGGCTGTCTAAGCTATCTAGTGTACCACCTGAAGTGCAAATCTACTTTCCTTACAGAGACAAATTGCTGATGGAAGATGGCATTATTTTCAAAAGTCCTAAAATTGTTGTTTCTTCTTCCTTACAACAAGAGTATATCCAGATTTTTGCATTGTGGGCACCCAGGATCCACATCCACTAAGAGAAGAGCCAGAGAATTAATGTTTTGGCCTTCATTACAAAAATACATAGATAAAGTACTTTCTTCTTCTTCACTGTGCAATAGTACTAGACCATATTTGCAAAGGGAACCACTTCATCTAAGTCCAATTTCTGAACTACCTTGGTCAATCATTGAAACTGATATCTTTGAGTGGAAGAATCAACACTATTTGGTTTTGGTAGACTCTTATTCAAATTGGTTTGAGATTGGTCTACTACCTAACCTAACATCCACTGCTGTTACTACTAAGTTGAAACGACAGTTCTCAGTTCATGGTAGTCCACTCAAAGTTCTTTCTGACAGTGGTACTCAATTTACTAGCCAATTGTTTCAGAAATTTGCAAAAGAATGGGACTTTGTACATGTTACTAGTAGTCCTGAATATCCTCAGTCCAATCTTCTAGCAGTGTGTTCTTGAATTTACTTAATCTCAGAAACGTACGGTACTGTGACAATAATCTTGGCTCATTGACTCAAAGACTACTTTCCAGGCAAACTAGAACTACTCTACCTGTTACTTCCAGTCTGTTGAAACTTAAACCTAAGAACAATAAAACCATCAAGGCCCAGTTGTTTAAGAAGCATAATATCGAGAAATCTAGTTTCGACCGAATGAGCAGATTACTTCGCCCATTGAGGGAAGGAGAGACGGTAAGAATCCAGACAACAAAATGTTTTGATCAAATAGGACATATTACAGGCATCTGTGCTGAACCAAGATCTTACCTGTTAGACTCAGAAGGTGTGGAATATAGGAGGAATCATAGACATCTTCTTCCTGTATCAGAATCATCATCACCATCACAATATTGTTTCTGTGATGCAAACGTCATATCTAAAAGTGAATCAGACACTGTTCCCATACAAGAATGTGTTCAAAATCCTGATTCCATTCCAGAAAATGATCAGAACATTCCACAAATCAAACATTTTGCAGACACTGTTCCAGTTACACAATCTCATTCACAATTTTACATCACATGATATGGGCGAGTATCAAAGCCTAGTCTGAAATACGCAGCAATGTGGACTTGATTGTATATATCTGTGTATTTAGCATTGTGTAATGCATGACACAAAATTGCTTGTGATTTCCTCATGCCAATAGATTCATAGTGTCATATGATCTAATTCTCAAAGAGGGAGGATGTAGATCGAAGTGCAAGGGATGTACGCTGTATCTTTAAGAGGCGTGTCAAGGCTGCACGTGCACATATAAAATCTCAAAGATGTGCACTCCAGAGGGCCATTTTGTAAGAGCAGTCACAGTGATAGCATTCATGAATACAGTTGCTAGTTTGTTCATAGATTCATAGGTTCATAAGATGGTATTAGGCTATCGGCCCTAGGGCCAATACAAGCCTAGCCATAACAATTCCCTGGCTATTTCTTCCCACACTATTTACTTCCCTGGACCCCTGCCAAGCAGGGTGACTGACGTGATCCCTGGGGTGAATTTCCTTTCTCCCATCAAATCGTCAAGGCCTGTGATTCTTTTAGTGAGGTATTTTTGTGGCATTTCCAGTTGTTGCAGAGGTCTTGAGAGGTACATACCAAATGAGGTGTTGTATTATATAATAGGTCTAATGAGGGATGAGTGCAGTGGGACAATGACCTCCTTTTTTCTGGATGAAAAGCCCTTAGTGATGAGGTGTGCCACATAGAAGGATTTCTTGACTGTTGTGGTGATTGAAGGTGAGACCACTGTCCACCTGTGTCCCTAAGTCTCTTATCACACTTTCAGTGTTTAGTGTACTGCCACCTATGTGGTAATTCACAGGTACATGTTTTTTCCCAAAGGGGATAACTGTACATTTCTTGGCATTGAGCTTGAGCCCATGGCTCTGGCACCAAGCATCTGTTTCTGCAAGGCCCTTTAGTAGAGTATCCACATCATTTGGAGATTCAATAATGGCTCCCAGTTTGCAGTCATCTGCGAACGTTGTTAGCCAGAGTCCCTTAGTGTTGGCCTGTACTTTAGAGAAGTAAATGCCAAACAAGAGTGGTCCCAGGACTGAACCCTGAGGTACTCCACTTGTCACTTGTCTGGAGCTGGATTTGGAGTCAGCTACATTTACAGTGTGGGTTCTGTCAGTAAGCCAGTTGTCAACCCATCCAGTGATGTAGGGATTAATGCCCAGGTTAGTAAGTTTATCTATGATTCCAGAGTTGGGGATGGTGTCAAAGGCCTTGTTGAGGTCCAGATAGGCTATGTGGACTGCCTTACCCTCATCCACGGCTCTGGAGACTGATTCAAAGAAGTCAATCAGGTTCAGGAGAAAAGATTTGCCCTTCACGAACCCAAACTTAGTGGGGTCCAGTATTTGAAAGTTGCAAATATCTTTGTTTATAAGTTCCATGATAATACATTCCATGACCTTGCAGATCAGGCTCATCAGACTGATGGGGTGGTAGTTCCCAGGATCCAAGGTGGATCCCCCCTTGTGGAGTGGGATAACTGTAGCTGTGTGCCACTCAGTGGGCACAAAGCCTGAGGTGAGGGTATGACTAAATATGATACTTAGGTGAGGTGCCAGTTCATTTTGTAGTTCATGTAGTACACAGCCTGGGATGTCATCTGGTCCCATGGATGCTGTATTCTTAGCTTTGGAGAGTGAGTTTTTTTACCTGTGTGGCCGTTATTACCGGAATTTGGCAATCTTCCGGTATTGAGATGGGCCGGTTAGGGGGTGAGAGGGGGGTGAAGTTGGCACTGAATCGATCTGCCCAGATATTGGCAATATCCTTGGGATCAGCATATTTAATGCCATTCTGTTGTAGCTCAGAGCAGATCTGAGCATTGCCATTTAGATTCTTGACATAGTTATAGAATGCCTTGTGGTTGTCTTTGGAATCTTTGGCAATTTTAGTTTCGTAACTAGCTTTGGAGGATTTTACAAGGGATCTCAGCTTCTTACTGAGGCTCGTAAGGGAATTTTTTGCATCATGGGATTTTCCTCTTTTCTGCAACAGTTTCTTCCCTTTGTTGTAAAGTTTGTTTATGGCAGGGGACCATCAGATTGGCTTCCTTTTTTGGAGGAGAGCATCTTGGTTCTATTTGGGATGGCACGATTCATGCATGAGTGGATGTGCTCATACAGTGCCTTAGTGTAGGACTCAGCAGTCAAACTTTCAGTTCCTGTCTGCATGGGTGCCATGAAGTTTGTCACTTCTGACTTGAGTAGCATGAAGTTAGCTTTGGAGAAGTTTTTTATGGAGGTTTCCTTACTGGGGAGTGGGGGTGGGATGTGGATGTTTAGGGTGATTAGCTTACAGTCTGACCTGACCAATGAGGGGGTGACCACAGGTGTGGAGCATTGATTTCCAATGTTGGTAATTACCAAGTCTACGATATTGGAGCCCCTGGTGGGACTATGGATTAGTTGATCCAGGCTGTTGGAATTTATGAATTCCAAGAACCATTGGGCAAAGGTGTTGGTACACAAGTAGTTTTCCCCGTTAATGGCAGGGTAGTTGAAATCACCCAGTATTAGGGGGTCTGGTTGTATCTTAATATTTTCCAGTATGTTTAGAAAGGTATAGTGAGAATCTTGGGGCATGGTGGGGGATCTGTAGATAGCTACAGTTTGGATTGCAGTCTTACCTAGTGTTAGTTGCACTGGAGAATTTCAGACGCATTGTGTTGGGCAACTAGCCTGGTGGTGTGAATATCCTTGGTGAATATGGACACTCCTCCACCTTTAGTGTTTCGATCTTGGTTTGCTGGCCAAAAAGTGTGGTAAGAGTTGTAGCCTGGTATTGGAGGGGTGCACTCTGGAGCCTTGAACCAGGTCTCAGTTACTGCACAGATATCGATGTTCTCCTTTTTCAGGAGTGCCTCGAGAGTGTGCATTTTGAGGTTTAGACTTCTAGCATTGAGTAGCATTACCTTCAGATTTTGCATGCTTGTACCTGTTACAGTGGTGGTTTTGTCCTTTGAACTTTGCCTAAAACAGGCACTATAGGAGTGGCAAGAGCCTTAGCCAGTAACCTGAATCCCAGGGGCGACAGGTGCAGACCATCTCTGGCAAAGCATTGTGGTCTGTCGATCGTTTCTTCCCAGGCAGACAAATACTGGATCCCCTTTGAATGACACCAGAAGCTTAGCCAATTGTTGAAGTCAATCATTTTGTCCTTATATTGTGGTATCATTCTGGGCGAAGGCAGGATGGTACTCAGGGCTAGGGTCATACCTGCCTGGGCCGCATTATCCGAGAGCTCTTCCATGTCTCTTTTCATGTAGTCCAGGGAGGTATGTCTCAAGTCATTCACTCCAACATGGACAACAACAGAGTCATATTTGTACTTGTTGTGGAGTGACTTGAGTGCATGCATTATGCGTCGAATCCTGGTACCCAACAGGCAGCTCACTGTAATTTTCTCCTTGTTCAGCCTGGTGAGTGGGACATCAGTGTGCCTGACTATAGAGTCACCTATGACTAAAGTGTTAGGTACATTGTCTTGCCTTTGGGGCTGTTGCTGGGTGGCACACTGGTGTTGTGAGCTATGTGACACTTTGGTTGTGATTGGTGTTTGTTTGCATTTCAGCTTCGGAGGTCTTTGTTGCTTGTGCAGGTTACAGTTAAGAGCCTCCACATATGTGGATTTAGTGTTGCTATCAGTGGGTGTTGGTGGTGTGAGTTTAGAAGGGCTATGTGTTGCTTAATGTGTAGTATGTGTGTTAACCTTCTCCCCCTAACCTTCTCCTCTTTACTGTCTAGCATAATCTTGGGTGGAGAGAGCTTTGCTTCCAGTTTGGCTATGTAAGTGCATCTCTCACAGGTTGTAGAGTGGGGGGTGGGAGGAGAGGGTTGTCTGGGTACATAAGGCAATTGCTGCATTGCCCCAGTATGCCCAGATTCACCAGGTGTACAGGAGAAATCACCGGAAGCTGACCCTTGTACATGCCTGGTTTGGTGCTTTTTTTGAAAAGTACAGGAGCTATTTTCCCTTCCCTTAGCAAGGTACTTTGCAGTTATAGGCTGTTTAGTGCCTATGATTAATTTCTCCTTAATAAATTATAAATAATTTCTCCTTATTAATAAGGACAGTTGAGTGCTTGTATCAGTTTAAGTGTTTTCCATCAGGTATTAGAGCAAGTGCTCGTCACAGGGATGCTTAAAGGTAAGATGACAAAAATGGTTTATTCTAAACACTGCAGTTTGCACTAGAGAAGTTAGATGTGAAAGTAGGTAACTTAAGTTTTACCTGTCTAAAAAGTTAAGTTTTAGTGGAGAGTCACTATTTTTAAAACAGCAAGATAGATTGAAAGGGGTTGATCACTTTTGTATTCTGGTACTCTGGAATACAGTAAGATGTCCAATAAATTTAAATAGTTGAAGGGGAGTGATTTCACAAAATGATAATATTCGGCTTACTCACGCAAGCCAGTGAAAGCAGAGAGGAAATGAGATATATGGTCAAATTAACATAAGAGGCAGACAACTAGAAAGACAGTGATATTTAAGAACAGAATAGTAACAGGGTGGACGGGTGGGAAAAAATTCTGCCTAACTCACAAGAGACAGAGCTGTGGTCTCTTTTGAAGTTTTAATATGCAGTTAAAAGCAGAATACAAGTGAAACACAAGGTAAAGAAAACAAATCACAGTATTCAAAATATAAAAAGGCAATAAACTAATACAAAATACAACAAATAAAAAGCAAACTAACCTTTCCTTCACAGCAAAGTGTAACAGAGTCTGCGTGAGCCTTTCTAATATATCCGTATAAGTTAATAAAGTAAAGTAAAGTATATAAGTTAAAGCCAGTAACCTTAAATAATATTGTCTTTGTACATAATAAAGCTGTCTGAAAAGAACCCACAAAGATTCATCTACTGTTTCCAGAATGGAAGAGCGACATTACTCATGCATGTATTAGGTGTATTTCTGTGGTGTATACTGTTAATATACAGATCAGTGTCGACACTGATGGGATGGGTTTGATCCTTGCAAAGGGAAATTGTGGCTTTTCCAACACACACATATATATATATATATATATATATATATATATATATATATATATATATATAAATAAAATACAATGCATGGGTTATGGAGATAACATGCAGACCCTTTACCTGTTCAAAACATAAGCTCACCAAAGTGCATTAAATTTCAGTACTGTAGTTACAACATAGGCACACACATGTGCGTGCACGTACACACACACGCACACACACACACACACACACACATATATATATATATATATATATATATATATATATATATATATATATATATATATATATATGATATAGCTTGATAAAACATACATAAATACAATATTTCTATATATGCAGTTGAGCAGCATAGAAGATGGTTTGGTGGCAAGATGTCTCTTTCTCTCTCTTTCCGTGTGTGTGTGTGTGTGTGTTTGTGTGTGTGTGTGTGTGTGTGTGTGTGTGTGTGTGTGTGTGTGTGTGTGTGTGTGTGTCTAAAACAAGTTTGTTTAGCAACTTGATGACTTAATGATAATATCAGAGCTCCAGGATCCTGGTTTGATTGTTGGTCACCATCTGTCTGTCTGTCTGAAGTCTTTCATGCTGCTTCACTGGCTTCTTTTAAAACATACATATGTATTACATTTACCAATACCATATTGGCATGTGTCCTGGCTAAAAAGAGTCCCAAAAGAATTAATTAGTTCATTTATCCAGTTGATATATAAATTAACTAAATTATAGACCAAAATGACAAAACTAGTAATCAAACATAAATCAGAAACAAGCAGAGGATGAACAAATCCAAAATTGATCTCTTTACTGCGATGGTAATAAGTTAAAATGTTAAAACTTGTACAGATCATGAATGCAGGACAAAACCTTTTACTGCAAAAACATTATAACAAAAATCCATGATTTAAAAACAAAAATGCTCCTGAAAGTAATAAAGTAACCATCGGGTTGTTGTACATTTAAAGTTCTAAAGCAACAATACACTTAATACTGAGGAAAATCCATTAAAATAGATGTCCTCAACATTAAATACCAAAAAAAATCAAATCCCCACCTAAGACAGATGTAAAACTGATGAAGTATCAATTTTTTTTTCATAGAAAGGCATTTAATAAATATATGCTATACAGCACTTGTCAGTCTAGTATCCCTTACATACAAAATGGTGTAGCACTCCATTAGCCTACCCAAATAGTGTAAACATCCATTCTTTATGATGTTAATGCTTTCAGCCTCAGGAAGCAAGAAAGAGAGAGAGATTGAGTCATTAAGACCATAAATGCCAGTGGCATTAGTCTTTATTTGCCACTCCAAACAAAAGATGTTGCAATGGGGGCCATTTATGCTCCCATTTTTGCAAACATGTCCTGTCATATTAGGAACATAACTATATTTTCATCAATTCATTTGTTGAGTGTTGGAGCCTTTATGGGTGGTTCCTTGATGATATCATTTTGGGTGAGAATGTGAGGGTAGACTAGATTAGTTCTTTGCCTATATTAATAATACCACCCATTTCCTGATGTTCACAATAATGAAATCTTGTGATGTTATCAATTACTTAGATGTGCAGTTAAAAATTGATCATGATAACAGATGCTTCACATCTAGCCTGTATAGGAAACCTACAAATTCTAATTATTTTGCTCCATTTTGATAGGGGGTATGACGCCCCCACTCTGGGCCAGTAATCAAGGAGACTGAATCCTCAACACTGACACTGGAAAGGGACATTCACTTGGAATGTGGATGGATACACTCAGTATTTCCAGATGCAGACGTCTCTGCATCAAGCACAATTTCCCTTAAGAGCACACAGGAAACACACTCCATCTGGGGTCAGGATTTCTCTATCTGTCTCCCTCCAGGTTCTCACTAAAACTCCCCACTGGTATAGCTGTAGGGTTAGGTCCTCAGCCGAGTGTCCAAGCCAAGTTCTCCAGTATCCTCTCTGTAAAACCATTGCTTTGTGTCCCTGCCCCAAGTAGCTGACACACACACACTTTTTGAGATTTAATTTTCACACACACACACACACACACACACACACACACACACACACACACACACACACACACACACACCTGGAAAAAGCTGACACAGATTACCTGCTGTGCCTCCTTCTGCCCAGACTATAAAGTAGTTATCACTGCCAACAGTCAGTTACTATAAGGCTCTTAAAAGACTATCTAATTATATGGAGTAAAGTTAATATTAATACAAATGGTAATGTTGATCAAATAGCAAGGCTTTCAGGAGTGGCCACAGTTATCACCAAATAAATATGTGCAAATACACTCAAAGCTTAAATATTCTCTAAAAAAGGAGCATCCACAGTAAAATGTTTAAATATATGTAATAATAAATAATAAAAGAACCAGAAAATACTAAATATCTATTTACAGTAAACACCAGAGTTTCAGTCACAGGGAATATTAAAAATAACACCAATGGAAAGTTTCACACAGTTATAGAAAACAGTATTTAGCTAGTCTCTCTATTCCTGATTGACTAAAAGAATTACTGTTCCCTAGTTAAGTTACTTACTACCACAAGGCAAGATAATGTGGGTGGCTTACAGAATGACATCACACACATCTGGTCATCTGACTCTGTTTCCCATGCTATCACCAACACTAGAAGCTGACAGGATTTTAGCACTTATGTGTTACCATACATACAGATGAAGCATTGCTCAGATCTCCTGGAATTCATAAAAACCATAAAACCATTTCACTCTTCCTACAGGAGGTGCAACCTATTCTCTAACACAGATATTGCGTCTCTGGCTCCATTCAGACTGTTGGATATCATCTTTGTGGCTTAACACATGAAGTAATTTAATTTCAGATATATTTTAAAGTTTGCTGCAGCTGGATTGTGATTAACCTCTGCTCTGCCCGTATCCTCTGTTGAAACAAATACACTTAAATCAGTTGCAATAATGCATGTACATTTCTTTTCTTTCCAGCAGGGCACAATGTTGATACATTTTAACACAAGCAACTTTACCAATACATTTTTTAAACACAAGCATTTGTACAAATCAGTTTGATACACAAATGACATATAATTCTTTACAAAATTCTAACTAGCTGTGCTGGCATATGTTACAAATCCACTGCCCTATTTCTCCTGACATGGCTGGCAGTACTTCTTATCATCACAGAGGGCACCCTCTCCATCAAAAAAGCCCTTGTAAAAGGGCAGTTGGTGTGGTTAGTGAGAATGGTTTCTGAGGCATCAACACCCTACAAAGAAGGGGAAATATTAAGGGGTATGCTTCTAAACAGAGGGTGCCCCTCAGAATTTTTCAACAAGATATTTCAGAAGGTCATAGAGAAAAGGTCTGTGGCTGACCAAGTTTGCAGAGGACTGTAATTTGGGTGCTGTCATTGACTCCCCAAATGATGTTAAATTGCTGCAAGAAGGTCTCACAGCAACTAATGAGTGGTGCTAAACTCGTGGCCTCAAGCTAAATGTAAAAAAAGTATCATCATACCATTCGGCAAAAACATGGCCCCTACTGATTACCACATCAAAGACAACACCCTAAGCACATAACCTAAGATGAAAGACCTAGGTACTCAGGTTGATAACAACCTCACATTCGACCATCATGTAGCAGCAGAGGTCAGAAAAGACTTTTACATGGGTCGTCTCATAAGTAAAGGGATTGCATCCAGAAAAAAGGAGGTTATTACTTTTTTATACTCCTCCCTCATTAGACCAATAATTAAGTATAATGCCCCGTTTAGTATGTACCTCTCCAAACATCTGCACCAACTGGAAAAGCCATAGAAATACCTCACAAAGAGAATCCATGGCCTCCAACACCTGTCCTATGCAGACAAGCTCAAATCACTATCGCTGTACTCAATATCATACAGATTGCTCTCAGGTGATCTGTGTCTTGTCTACAAGGCAATCTCAGGCCCTGTCCTACTAGAGATGCTCCATATCCATAAGTCTTACTCCTCATGCACTACTGGCTCTAAAGGCCCAAATCTAATATGCAACACCAATAAAACCTGCTGGAGAGACAGGTTTGTCTCACAGAGGCACCCCATCTTTGGAGTAGATTTCTCATACACGTCAAGCAGAGTACCTCACTGACCCTCTTAAGCACAACCTTGATGAGTGGATGGGAAACCACAACATTTGTCCCAGGGTTCCACCTGTGTCCCTCATTGACAGGAGCAACAGGTGCTGCCTGAGGTTTCTTTTTGGGGATAAACTCTTGGCTAGGCTTGTATTGGCCCCAGGGCCATTAGCCTAGTAACCTCATATGATCCTATGATCCTATGAAGGTATGCATCCTCCCTTATAATTTTGAAGCTAGAATGATTCATGAAATGTTAGTCAACAATTGGAAAATTCTTGTAATGCGGGTTTTAAAACTGAAAAAACTGGGACAATGACCCATCATGACATTTAGGAGGGACAGGAACATAAAAAAAATACTTGGAAGGAGACAGATGCTCATATGCTAGAAGTAATAGATGCTGTAAGATGTTTAAATGTGGCTGATGTACATAGTGTCTGTACATTTGGTTGGGTGAGTTTGTAATAGTAAAAGGGTATAATAGGATTAGGTGTCCTATGAGATGTAATTGTAGAGCAGGAAAGATAGTATATATTGCCCTTTGCTTGCAGCGCCCCTCCTTTTACACTGGCAAAACAGAAAGGGCATTCAAGGATAGGATTTCAGAAAATCTGGGAGATGTTAGGAAGCAGGATGATAAAAATGCATTATGGAAGCATATTTCTAGAAATGAAGGACATTCCTTCTGTTTTTGTTATTGACACTGTCACTCGTCTTGTGTATTCAAATAAGATGATGAGGCTTGGGTGTTTGTTTAAGTTGTTTATTACACACAAACACATCAGGATGGATAACTGAAACATAAAACCTAAACAAGCTAACTGCCTGACTGCTACACACATACATGCTTTCACTTTGGCTGCTCACTCAAAATGGCACTCTTGCTTGCAAATGCTCAATACTTATATGCACGTGCTGACAGACTGGAATGGCTCTTAAAGGTACAACACACACTCTGATCTACATCCTCCCTCTTTGTATATTTTGTCATGCAAATGAAATGACAATTAGATGAGCATGCAACTTATACAGATATATACAAACAATAGCAATCATGTCCAGGTTGCCGTAGCAGGTTGGACGGCACAGTAGTGCAGTGGTAGTGTTGTTGCCTCACAGCAAGAGGTTCTCTGGTTCGATTCTCAGCTGGAGTGTCTTGTGCCTTCTGTACAAAGTCTGCATGTCCTCTCTGCATTCGTGTAAGTTTTCTCCGTGAAACTCTGGTTTCCTCCCACATTGCAAAGACATGCGTCTGGAGTGTTCTCCCTGGGCCTCCACTGAAAATTGGCTTCTTTCCAAGTCAGACTTTCCCGGTAAATAAATGTTAAATAAATAAATGTATTTGGGATTAGCTCTTGGGATATAACCTGACCTCATAATGTAATAATTAGAACTGGGTTTAGCAACAGGGACATTCACTAGGGAATGTTCTTGAGGATTTTCACTGATACTTACAGGAACAAGCAATGAAATGTTCTCTGGTACAGGACCATTGGACAAATCACTCTAAGAATTAGAGTCTGCATTACATTTTGGCTATATTGGGTTTCCTCTGGGTGCTCCGGTTTCCTTCCACATCCCAAAGACATGCTGTAGGTGGATTGGACACTCCAAATTGGCCCTAGGTGAGTGCATGCATGTGTGTGCCTTCTGTGGAAGGTTAGGCGCCGGGCTGGCAACTCAACACCGTAAAACTCCACTGCCAATTATGAGCGGACAGGTGATCTGCTGTGGTGACCCCTAACTGGGATAAGCCAAAAGAAGAAGAAGAATTACATTTTGGCTGTAACACTGGCTTGAACACCATGATAAATGTATCTGATTCCGCCTGAATTCCATCCCTGATGTACAATCTCAGTTCCTCATACAAATGTTTCATAAGTCCTATTCGGTCAAATCCTTTCGCTGTTTGCATCTTCGCTATCTCTCCTTCTTTTAACAGATTCAGAGGCTTGCTGGTTTTGTCATAATAAGACTTTTCAGACAAATGCTTCTTTAGGAGTTAAGCTTTTATTGCTTTGTTGTTCTTAGCACTCAAAGTCAACATATTCTTACTGATTGGTAGTGTGGTTATAGTTTGTCTCGACATAAGTCTTTGAGCAGTTGAACCTAATAGATTTGTCATGAGAAATGTTTCTGAGATTAAGCAGATTTAGAAAAACATCAGTATTATCTCTTTTGGATTTTTCCACCAGCTGTTTCACACTTTGAACTGCACGTTCATCCAGGCCATTAGATTGTGGGTATTCAGGACTACTTCCAACATGAACAATGTCCCACAAAAGTAACTTCTTTCAGCCTGAATTTACATTTCTGAGGATTGAACTTAAGATTCACTTCATGAGAACATTCTAGAACTTTACTGAGGTTTCTATCATGTTCGAGTTTATCATTGCCTCCAAGAATATCATCCACTATAATAGTTCATGGATAGCCGGAAAACATTTGTTTCTTCACACATTGAAAGACTTCACTGGCAGAATCTATCCCAAATGGCATTCTCAAAAATCTGTACCTTCCAAATGGATCACTGAAAGTGATAAGTAATGAAGATTTTGGTCAAGTAAAATTTGCCAAAATTAACGTTTTGCACCTAAGACAGAAAAAACAGTGACATTTGGCATAAGAGCAGCAACTTCTTCAATTCTACGCATTGGATGATGAGGTTGTTTTAGTGCTTTGTTCAAATCTCTTGGATCAATACATATTGTAATATCATCTGAGCTTTTCTTGTGAGCTACCACCATGGAAGATACCCACTCTGTTTGTTCTTCTACTGGACAAATTACTCCTATGTGCACCACTCTGTCTAGCTCAGCTTTGACTCTGCCTTGCATAGCTACTGGAACTTTCCGTGCTGGTCTAATGACTGGGCTTACTTTGTGGTCTAACTTTATGGAGTATACAACTGGGAGTGTGCCCAATTGACTGCAAAAATATCAGCATAGCCAGAAAAACTAGTTTGTGAGAAATTTTCATTGTCACACGTTTACATGGTGAACTTCTTTATTAAATGAAAGCAGTCCC
This sequence comes from Protopterus annectens, assembly GCF_019279795.1. Classification (NCBI taxonomy): domain Eukaryota; kingdom Metazoa; phylum Chordata; order Ceratodontiformes; family Protopteridae; genus Protopterus; species Protopterus annectens. The sequence continues at coordinate 441,108,921 of NC_056748.1, forward strand.
ATTTTAAAACTGTCTTTGAGGCCTAACAATGACTGCACATGTCTCTTAACCACATAAAATTGCAAGTCATAACTGTTCACAGTAGAATAACATGAAAGCACTACTGAGCCTTCGGTCTGGATTTCTTCACCACCATAAGTAACAAGCTTTGCACACTTTGCCAAATCATGTTTCTCACCAGCTCTTACTTTGGCAAACATTTCTGCTGACATAACATTGCACTTTGAACCTATATCAACCTTGAGCTCTGCAGGTCTCACATTAATCAGAACAGTACAAAAGGCTTCACTCTTTGCCAGCAAATCTAGTGCACTGACTGTTCATAGGTTCATAGTTAGGTACTAAGCTATTGGCCCTAGGGCCTATATAAGCCTAGCCAAACGGTACCCTGGCTTTTGCCACTCAAGAAAATTATTTTCCTGTGCCCCTGTCAAGCAGAGCCACAATAGTGATCCCTGTGGTGAATTTGCTATCTCCCATCCAATCATCAAGATTTTTCTTGAAGAGTGGTAATGAGGAGCTTTGTTTGATATAGATAGATAGTTTGTTCCAGAGTATGGGAAGTCTCTGGGACAGCACTCTATCCCTCCAGTATGATCTGTTTATTGTGGTGACAGGGTTTAGGTCCCTAATGTGTGTAGCTTGGAGGGATTGGGATTTCTTTATGTGGAGCATGTCCAACAGCTCTGAGTTTGACATAGCTTTGCATGTTAGGCAGAGATTGCCTCTGAGTAGGCGATGTGCAACAGAGTAAAGCTGGAGTTTTTTGAGACGGTCTGCGTAGGGCATCTGTTCGAGGCTGGTAATCCTCTTTATGAGGTATTTCTGTGGCCTTTCCAGTTGTTGTAGATGTCTTGTGAGGTACATACCAAAAGGGGCATTTTACTCTATAATGGGTCTAATGAGCGATGAGTAGAGGGGAACAATGACCTCTTTTTTTCCTGGATGAGAAACCTTTTGTGATGAGGTGTGCCACATAGAAGGATTTCCTGACTACTTTGGTGATGTGATTATCAAAGGAGAGACTACTGTCCACCTGTGTCCCAAGGTCTCTTATCAAACTTTCGGTGTTAAGTAGACTACCACCTATGTGGTAATTCATGGGTACAGAGATTTACCAAAAGGGATGACAATGCACTTTTTGGCATTGAGCTTGAGGCCATGGCTTTGACACCAGGCATCTGTCTCAGTGAGGCCCTTTTGTAGGATGTCCACATCGTTAGGAGTTTTGATTATAGCTCATCTGCGAACATTGTTAGCCAAAGACCTTCTGTGTTAGCCTGTACTTCAGAGAAGTAGATACCAAACAGGAGAGGACCTAGGACTGAACCCTGTGGTACTCCACTTGTCACTGGTCTGAAGTTGGATTTAGAGTCTGCTACTTTCACAGTGTGGGTTCTGTCAGTGAGCCAATTGGCAATCCATCTTGTGACATAGGGATTTATACCTAGTTTAGTGAGTTTGTCTATAATTCCAGAGTGGAGGATGGTGTTGAAAGCCTTGGCAAGATCTAGATAGGCTGTGTGAACCACCTTACCCTCATCTACGGCTTTGGTGACCACTTCAAAGAAGTCTATCAGGTTTAGCAGACATGATCTGCCTTTTACAAACCCGAACTGGGTGGGGTCCAGAGTTTGGAGATTATCAATATCATTGTTTATAAGTTCCATGATGATATGCTCCATAGCCTTGTAGACCAGGCTCGTCAGGCTAATAAGGTGGAATTTCCCGTGGTCCGTGGTGGCTCCCCCTTTGTGGAGTGGGATAACCATTGCTGTGTGCCATTCAGGGGGCACAAAGCCTGAGGTGAGGCTATGATTGATCATGGTACTTAAGTGGGGTGCCAGTTCGTTCTGTAGTTCATGTAGAATGCAGCCTGGGATGTTGTCAGGTCCCATGGATACTGTGTTCTTGGCTTTGGAGAGTGTGTTTTTTACCTGTGCAGCCATGATTACAGGTGCTTTGCATTCTTCCGGTATAGAGATGTGCCCTTTAGGGGATGAGAGAGGGGTAAAGTTAGCACTGAACATATCTGCCAGGATGTTGGCAATATCATTTGGTTCTGTATATTTAGTGCCATTGTGCTGTAACTCAGAGCAGATCTGAGTGTTGCCATTGATATTCTTGACATAGCTATAGAATGCTCTGTGGTTGTCTTTAGAATCAGTGGCGATTTTGTTTTCGTAACTAGCTTTGGAGGATTTTATGAGGGATCTCAGCTTCTTACTGAGGCTGACCATGGAGTTCCTCCAATCATGGGATTTTACTCTTTTTTGCAACAGTTTCTTTCTTCTGTTGTAGAGTTTGTTTATAACAGGGGACCACCAGATTGGCTTCCTTTTTTTGGAGGATAGCATCTTGGTTCTGTTAGGGATTGCACAATCCATGCACTCATGTAAATGCTTATAAAGTGCAATTGTATAGGATTCAGCAGTCGTATCTCTATTGTTCATCAGCATGGGTGTCATGAAGTTTGCCACTTCTGTCTTAAGAAGCATGAAGTTGGCTTTGGAGACATTTTTTACGGTGGTTTCCCTAATGGGGGGTGGGAGTGGGATGTGGATGTCTAGGGTGATTTGCTTGTGTTCGGATCTCACCAATGAGGAATTGACCTCTCGTGTGGAACACCAGTTGTCCATGTTGGTAATGACCAGGTCTAGGATATTGCTGCCCCTGGTGGGGGTGTGGAGAAGTTGATACAAGGCACTGCAATTCATGAATTCCAGAAAATGTTGAGAACAAGAGTTGGTACATGAGTAGTTTTCCCAGTTAATGGTGGGGTAGTTGAAATCATCCATTATAAGGGTGTTAGGTTGTACCCTAATATTTTCCAGTGTATCAAGAAATGAGGAGTGGAAATCCTGGGGCATGGTGGGGGATCTGCAGCAAGCTACAATTTTCATTGCGGTCTTGCCCACAGTTAGTTTCACTTGGATAATCTCAGATGCATTATGCTGAGCAACTAGCCTTGAGGTGTGGATATCCTTAATGAATATGGACATGCCTCTGCCTTTAGTGCTTCGGTCCAGGTTAGGTGGCCGAAAGGTGTGGTATGAATTATAGCCTGGTAATGCAGGGGTGCTCTCTGGAGCCTTGAACCAGGTCTCTGTCACTGCACAGATGTCGATGTTCTCCGGAGTGCCTTGAGTGAGTGCATATTGAGGTTTAGACTTCTAGCATTAAGTAGCATTACCCTCAGATTTTGCTTGCTTGTACCTGTTATGGTGGTGAATTTGTCATTTGAATCTTGCCTAAAAAAGGCACTATAGGGTTGGCAAGAGCCTTAGCCAGTATCTGAAATCCCAAGGGTGACAAGTGCAGGCCATCTATGGCAAATCACCATGGTTTGTCGATCATGTCATCCCAGGAAGAGAGATACTGGATCCCCTTAGAATGACACCTGCAGCTTAGGCAATTGGTGAAGTCAATCATTTTGTCCTTGTAATGTGGTATAATTCTGGATGATGGCAGGATGCTACTCAGGGCTAGGGTCATACCTGCCTGGGATACAGATCAGAAAGCTCCTCCATGTCTCTTTTCATGTAGTCCAGGGAGGTACGTCTCAGGTCATTCACACCAACATGGAAATGGATTGCTGTGGAGTGACCTGAGTGCATGCATTATGTGGCGGATCCTGGCACCTGACAGGCAGCTGACAGTAACTTTCTCCTTGTTTAGCCTGGTGAATGGAACATCAGTGTGCCTGACTATAGAGTCACCTATGACTAGAGTGTTGAGTACATTGTTATGCCTTATGGGCTGTGGTTTAGTGGCACACTGAGTTTGTGGGCTATGTGTCATTTGGGTTGTGTTGGGGGGTGGAGGTTGCTTGTGTTTCTGCTTTGGAGGCCCCTGTTGCTTGGGTAGATTTTTTTTGAGAGCCTCTGTGAATGTAGGTGTGTGTTTTGTGTTTCTATGTGTGTGTTTTGGTGGTGTAGGTTTTGGGGGACTATGTGATGAGGGTGGTGTGGTGCAAGTGTTTATCTTCTCCTCTTGACTGTCTAGTCCAGTCTTGGGTGAAGAGAGCTTTGCTTCCAGTTTGGTTATATAAGTGCATCTCTCACAGGTTGTAGTGTTTGGTGGTAGAAGGAGAGGGTTGTCTGTGTACATGAGGCAATTGCTGCATTGCTCCAAGATGCCCAGATTCATCAGGTAGACAGGAGAAAACACCGGGAGCTGACCCTTAGACATGCCTGGATAGGTGCTTATTTATTAAGTACTAAAAACTGTTTTCCTCTAGACAAGTGAGGAAAGTTGAGTGCTGTAGTAATTTGTAGCTTATTTAGTGCTTACAATGAGTTCTGAACAAGTGCTGAGCTCAAAGAAACAGATTTGAGTACTGAAACTAGAAAACTGGCTAGTTCTAAGAAACAAAATTAAGCTAGAAGGCTTCCCTCCAACACAGAAAGGCTTGGGGGGCTCAGAAGCTTACAAACAGTCCTGGCAAATCGGTATCTGGACTAGACAACTTATAGGAAAGGCAGGAAACAAGTTTAGAAAATTTTTTTTTTTTTTTTTTTGTAAGTGGAAAGCGGAAAGGAGGAGCAGAAGCTAACTGTGTTGGCCTTCCAAATGTTCTCCCTGGAATAGGTAGAATGAGGTAATGACACTAGACTGGGAGGAGTGTCCCAGATCAAATTTACAGTAGGGGCGGTAAACCGCAAAGCCACCAAGTATAAAAACAGGATACCAAGAGGAAGGGGGGGTGGGAAACAAAAATCAGAACAAACAAACCCAACCTGATGCTTAACAATTGTAGAAAATCCTACTTAATAACTCACATGCAGTGAGTAAAATAAAAGTGCTATAAGTAACTCAGAAATAAGCAAAAAACAGGATACTTAATGTTATATATTACAGATTAGTTAGCTCAGAGCACTTCCTATGACTTTCTCAGTTTCACCAAGCACTGGCACACCATCAACATAATAAGTAGGGTCTCAGCTTTCTAGTTCATCAACTTACCTTTTTGAATGCTCTATTTTAATAAAAGATTGTGCCCCTTTAGATTTACAGTGCTTTTTAAAATGATGATGCTTTTTAAAATGATTCCACTTTTTGCATGCAGGGCACTGCTGACCAAAACCTACGCACTTCTCTCATTTGGGCTCATAGGTACCTGCACAGCTACGACAGTTAACTATGAGGTTTTTCACAGACTTTGCTGAATCACCCCTCTGCTTCACTGAGTGTGCCCTGGGTTTTACTGAAGCGGCCCTGGATTTTGCTGAAGCAACCATACCCAGAGGCCTGTACCTCTTAACCTCGTACTGCATACTATCAACATTAGCACTGCAAGGCACTAAAAGCATGCTTTTCTCATTTGTAAGCATATTCATGTGTTTTTCTGTGAGCTCATATATCTGATAAATCTCTATGGCCTTATTCAAAGTTAAATCACTGCCACAAAGCAAAATTTTTCTCACTACATCCTCTTAAATACCACACACAACCCTGTGTTTTATCAACTCATCTCTTAGATCACCAAATCTGTATGTTTTTGCCTTGTTTCTCAAGTCAGTTATATATGCTGCAAAAGTTTCACAAGGCTTTTGATGTCTTGTGGAAAATATGTGCCTTTCCATTGTAATATTCATTTGGGGATTGCATATTTTTCTAAATTTATGTTTTAAGCACTCAAAATCTTCCCACATTACAGCTGATACAACAATATGACAGTCTTCCCCCTACCCTGCATACAGAACTGGCGCATAACCAAATGAACAATCCCTTTCAATGTCTTCAGAACCAGTTAGATTAAACAGAATAAATGCCCTTGTACATGCATCTTTATCAGGAAAAAGCAGCCCATAGGAAAATATTGTACTTTTGCTTAAACACTCTCCAGTTTTCAGCAACATTGTTATCAAATGCAAATGGACCAGGTCTGCAAAATCCTTTTGCCATGCCAACAAAATGTCAGTTGTAATAATGAACAAACACACACACAAGTTACTTGAAAAACAGTCAACTGCACAACAAGCTCTTGAAAAGGACTGTATTCCACGAAATAACTGTACTGTAATACTGCACACACTTGACAACATATTGCACACTGCGGATATTTCAAGTAGCTTTAGTTAATACGAAATAGAAGCACATAGTGAAAAAATATGGTTGTTTTCCTTTTTTTATACATTTTATGTGATTTAGAGGTTATTTCAAGCATTTTACAACATATCATAGTTTTGTCCCAGGATTCATGAGGCTTGCACCAGGCGCAGGCATAGCGTAGGTGGTATAATGCTAAATATGGCCGCTGAGCGATTCAGGTATGATACAATTCCACGTGCACTATCAGCATATCCCAGATCTGCACAGCCCTCGACTCAGGTATGCTAATCACCCCATGCACAGTACTGCACCATGCAAACGAAGGTACATAACGATTCATTAAGTGGTGCAGGCGTAGCGTAAGCCCACAAAAATGTAAACCAAAAAAAAAACGGTTTACATTTTGCCAAACAGAACATCGGAGCTATGAAAGCGGACAAGACTCATGTATTACAAAGTTAATATATGCCAATGGCTAAATATACAGCCAATGGCATAAGAAAAGATGCACAACACCTAAAAAACATTTAATGTCATGTCCACAGTAACACAAAGTACAACCGCAGGGCATGTGTCTGCAAACTGGAACACAAGGAAAATATATATAAATGTCATAAAATTGCAATGTAATACAACTCATGATTTCACCATAATACTCAATGGTATGCATGGTACACCACAACCAAGCTGCAAGGGTTGCTAAGGGTCTGTGACAGTGTTCGGCACGGTAACTATGAATTAGTAGTCAATGCTATGCAAATGAGGCAAGTAATAGTGAATTGCAAACGTCCCGCTGGACTAAGGATGTACCATACGGTGCAGCACTACAACACCGAGGAGTGGTTTGGAGGTATACATGACATCAGCAGTGGTGTGTGCCACTGTATCTGTAAGCACATCGGAGCAATGCAAATCTGGGCTGCCCGTTGCTAAGCAAAGCCGCAGGATAGGGGTGGGGATGTAGGTATAGCATCATTTAGCTGAGAGCACATATGGTGCCCAAAAGCGCATGTGTACGTGGATGAAAACGTGCCCGAAACCCGGTAAGCGGACACACGCGCCATGCACCATAGCTCAAACAGGAAAGTTAGGGGAAGAAAATAAGGAAATGCCGCAGTAGGGTAATTGGAGTACAAGTGAGCAATTAACACCTATTAACTCACAGTGAGCAATCGATGGCAGCTAACAAGTCTGCTCGCAGCAACCTGCAGAACAGGATAGGGGAGGTGTCGGATTGCAAAGAAAAGAGAACTGTCATAGCAGAGCAAAGCAAACCTGCAGTAGATCAGCCATAGAACACATTTTGCAAGATAAGCCAGGTTTTGGAAAGTAAAAAAGAAAGCAGGCTCTGGATGAATGCCAGAAAATGGGAGGGGAAATGTTAAAAAATGTTAAGGGAAGAGGTCATCCACAGCAGCTAAATGCAATTCAACACCAAAGGCACCACAATAGCAGTACCTTTGGTAAAACTTATAAGATACCCTGTAGCTCCGATTGTACATACACACCCTATGACATCATCAGTGTTCAAAGCACAATAGTATAAAGTGTGAAGGCACCTCACACACACCGGTGTATTCTCAAACAGTGCACCATCGGTGTAAACAGACGGGAACTTTTACAATGTACATGTTGGAAGCTGCCATAGCTGTGATTCATCACCACATGTTAGAGACTGAAGGTGTTGTGGAGGATGATGCTGACAACCACCGCAGGCCCTGGAGAAAGAGAAGAGTGTTCAGACCAAGGGTAACCTACCAGGGGCTACATGATCTGGAGATAGTAGAGCGTTACAGGGTGGACAGGGACATCTTACAGCAAATAGTTGAGCTGTGCTGGCCATGCCTGAGATCCAGAAACAACAGAGGGGAACCCATCCCAGTGGACACAAAGGTATGTGTAAGCTTGAGGATACTAGCCACAGGTACCTTTCAAAGGCCAACTGGAGATATAATGGGAATCTCACAGGCATCAGCATCCAGGGTACTACACCAGTTCCTGGATGCCATGTTACCACATTCCAATGACCATATATACTTCCCCCAAACTCAGGAGGAGTTGGCCAGCAATATGCGTCTCTTCCACCATGTGGCACACTACCCAGAGGTACTGGGTGCGATAGACTGCATGCAAATATATATTAAGTCACCACCCGGTGAGCATGGTAGATGCTACATAAACTGCAAGGGATACCACTCCATCAACTGCTAGGTCATGTGCAATGCCCAGGGCATTATCATGGATGTGTGTGCTGGCAGTCCAGGAAGCTACCATGACTCCCACATCTGGCATGTCTCAAAGCTGTATCAGGTATTTGTCAGGGGGGACATCTCACATGGCCACCTTGTGGGGGATGCTGGCTATGCACTGGAGCCGAGGATGATGACTCCCATCAGAACTGCACACACACACCCATGCAAGAATGCCATAATGAGGTACACACACAAACCAGAATCATCATAGAGCGTGTGTTTGGGATGCTGAAATCATGGTTCCATTGCTTGAACATATCTGGTGGAGCCTTGCAGTACTCTCCAGGCACATGTGCCTACATCTTCATAGTATGTGCCATGCTACATAATATGATCCTGCGGAAACAGCTGCAGCAGGGATATAATGGTGAAGGCCCTCACAGCCCACCGCAATTGCCAAGGCCATCACAGGCACAGAGGGATTCAGACCACAAATACCCTGTGCCAGCCCCAGTAGGCAGACGGAGGCATGCCCAATACACCCACACCTTGGCAAAGAGGGAATGTATAGCACATACACTGACAGTGTAGGCCCCTACAGACTGACACACCTCTCCACCTGCACACACAGTAAACTGGATGGCACACACACACACACACACAACCACCTGTAAATTGTAATGTATAGGTGGCCTACTGTGTGAATCCTACATAGGTAGCCCTCAACCGTTGCACATACAACAGCTATTGGAACAAGGAATGTCAACACCTGAACAGTACATGCACCTAACAGCATATGTTGATACTGTATGTATAGGTCCCTAGGTACATTGGTAGGTACATACCCGATTGTCAGAGGCCATTCATCAACCAAGGCAAACAGTGTCTGCTGTCACCACCACATCAATTAACCAACTGTCCCTCAGTGGGGCAAAGCCAATTGCGGGATCCATGTGTTTAATCACTGTTCCCCACACACTCTGCATGGATTCCCTGGTGTGTTAATGAGAGGCTCCATATAATGTAATCAGGGATGTAGTGGCAAAGCATGGGGAGTACACATGACAGGTATCTGTCACCCCAGCATGCTCCGCCTATGGTTGTGTGAAGGTGTAGCACATTATAGTGTGTGGCTCACTGTGACATACATTCCCAGTGCTGGAGCACATCCATTAAACATCACTTGAACATACCATTAATAGGTCTCATCCATATGTAAACTAACTGAGTTACACATTTGATTGCAGTATGGAGTAACAGCCGTAGTACAGTCCACATACAAAATACCATAACACGTGTACAAATCCCAGATGCCCAACTGGTAAATGCACTGACTGTCATGCATGTTCCCGGTTCCACGTCCTGCAAGGGACGTTGCATAATCCCGAAGGCACAAATAATGGATGTTGGATGCAGGTCATCAGATCAGGTTTAGCACATGTTAGCGGGTTTATGCGTTGGCAAGTGCTGGTAAGCGTCATTTAAACATGACTATACGGATATGCGCAAAACAGGGCTAAGCTTTGCTGAATATCGCGCAGATCACGGTCAACGATCTCCAGCACAGGTGAAACTAGCATTATTCACCCCTGTACTAATAATGCCTGCTCTGAAGGGTAAAACAACCACTGCAAGGAATAGAACACGCAATCATGTACACAATCACCTAACACTAAGCTACCCGAGGGTACCAATGGCAGGTGTGTATTGTGACAGGTTAAAACACAAACTTGCGGAGTCCAGGAAACAGTATACACTGCCATGTACACAACGAAAGGTGTGTTCTCCCTCTCACTCTCTCTCTCTCTCACTATATATATATATATATATATATATATATATATATATATATATATATATATTTATATATAAAATAGAGATAGAAAGGGTGATAGATAGATATATGTCGATATATACCGATTCACCTATATCTGCAAATATATAGATAGGTCAATGACATGTACACAACCATAGAGGTACAAATAAATAGGATACTGCCAACTATCGAATGTTTCACATACCGACACGTGTAATCACGAGGCTTAAAGACGGAAAGACCACAGTACCGGAACACTAGAACTGCGAGTAATATTATCACAATGTTAAGGGACATTTAGTTATCACTGCTGGTGCTGCGGTCCAGGTAGGTACTGTGTTCAACTGTGTTTGTGATTGCTGTAGTGTGTGTAAGTGTGTGTTGAGGGTGCCATGTGCGTTTCCGTGGGACTGTAATGTGTGTGTGTGTGTGTGTTTGCATTGTGTGTCTGTTAGTGCTAACTCAGAGGTAGATCATTATGGTAGGTGTGGTCATAGCTGGCCGTAGGCATACAGTTACCACCTGTCCCACTTTAAGATGGACAGCCCCTCCCTGGGCAATTGTGTCCTGACAACAAATATTAAAAAGGGCAAATGTCCGAGACTGTAGGGCATAATTATGTCCCATATATTATGTAATAGTTGCATTAAATAGTTATTCCTTTATTTAAAATACGTAAATGTTACATGAAACATGATAAGTAGCTAAAGTGCTACAAGAATAAGTATGTATTTAGGGTAAAAGTACGTTCTGTCCTGTGTACTGACCATGGGTATGTGTCGGCCTGTAAACACCAATGTGTGTCCTGCAAATGTCCCACTATGGCCATTTGAAAAAGTGGAAACCCATGCCAAAGAGGTTCAGTCACCAACAAAACTGCAATGAGTGCAAATATCTGTGACAGAAATACATGAGACAGCTGTCATTTAGTAACATTCCCTTACATATCGATGTATTTCCACGGGTATTGAAGTATCAACCTCACCTGCATGCTATATAGGAACCAATTAACAATGGCTCAATGTATAAGCCCGCAACAACCATAGTGTTAGTCTATTAAATGATAGGTCTTCAATTAGGGAAGGAGCCCACACACATATATGGAATATGTAGAAATGCAGTCCCCACAAACCTGTATATGCTATGTACACCCACCTACATCTCCCCCACACCTGAAACAATTGCAATACAGACTGTAATAACATCACAAACATCCACTCACTCAATTACATCTGCAGAAGCGTTAACATACCTTGTGAGAGACACATTTGTAATGGCACCATGTGAAATTGTACCTGTTGTATAATGGAACAGACGGCGATGTGACAGGTTTTGTTTGCAATAGTCCCTTATCAGATGGTTGAGATGACAGGTACACTCACATGTAGAACTACATACTCTAGCCGTCACACACAATCCACGGGGGACATGAATTCAAAATATCCGTGTCTCTCCAAATAGCAGTTGCAATTCCTCACAACAAAACACATACAGGCCGTCTCCCCGAAGGTAGGGCAAAAGGGCAATGCTCAAGTGGAAAATTCAATTATACCCCACTGTTGCTGCGTAATTGGCGAATGGAGTAGCTGCACAGCTGATGTGCATGTAATAATTTACTCAGGAACACCAATTGGCGGCAGGATACCACATGTTACAGGTATCTACGTATATAAGGATGCCTTGCCATACATTCAAACTGTATGCTCATACCATAGAACCGTTTAAACAGTAAAGGTGTAACAGAAATATTTACAAAGACTCGGAACGGTAACAAGGTATGTAGAACACTCAGTATGTTAGTGTATGTAGAGCCTGTTTTGCATTAATTAAAGTGTACGCAATGCATAAAGTGGGAAAAGGTATTATGTAGTGATGTCTTGTTAAGCATAGTAACGCTTGTAGAAATTGTGTGTCCTGCTGTGGGCCACAAGGTAAACATCTCATACACCACAAGGGATTCCTCATGAGGGCTTTAAACACAACAATTCCACACCACCCGCCATCAGTGGTAGGGTTTGTCCAACAAGTACGTGCCATAGCAGGGGATAGTATATGTTGATATACTGTCACAGTAGGCATGTGTATGGGCATATAATGAGAATAACATGCCTAAGGTGGTCCTGCTGTGCAAGTATGCTTTGCATTATGGGATAATGTTTAAAATATGTGTAATGTACAGTATTGTAGGTAGATATGTCAGATATTTTACACAGCATAACTGTTATATCATGCAAACGAAAGGTATGTCTATTGGCATGTACAATACATAATAACAGGATATATATGGCTTGTAGTCATGGGATACTGTAACAGAATGATAGCTAACTGAAATGGAAGAGCTACTCAATTATCCATGCACAAAGGACATGTAATAGCTTCACAGGTTCATAGTTAGGTACTATGCTGTCTGGCCAAGTCCATTTGTAAGCCCAACTGCAGTGTTTTCACCGGCGGCACCTCCCTAGGGTAGTGTCCTGTGTCTGTGAACAGCAGAGCCATGTGTTACCTGCACCTGTGTACAGTACAGCCACTGAAGTGATCCCTGGCATACATGTGTGTCTCCCATCTACCCATCAAGGTATCTCATGAAGAGTGCTAGTGAGTGTCCCTGCTTGATGTACATAGGAATCATGTTCCAAAGCATAGTGAGTGTCTGGTTCAGGAATGTATCCCTCAAGCACGTCCCACTCATCGTTGCGTTTGTATACATATCCATGAACATGTTGCTCTCAATGGCTTTTGCTTATGTTGCTTATGTGGAGTATATCCATCAATATTGTTGTGGACATAGGCCCTGTATGTTCAGCAGAGGTCACCCCTGAGTATGCAATATGCAAATGTGCACAGTTGTGGTGTCTGTAGTTGTGCCGCATACGTCATCCTTCGGAGGTCAATAATCCTCATGGTGTGTTAATGTTGTGGTATGTAGAGCCGTTGCTGTTCTGTAAGGTACACCCCAAAGGGGGTGTTGTACCCTTGAATGTGTGTCATACGTCAGTAGTATAGAGGTACAATGGGTGTCTTTGTTCCAGCTACAAACCCATTACAGATAAGGGTGGCCACGTAGAAGGATATCCACGCCACATTGGCAATATGGTTATCAAAGGAGTGGGTGCTATATACGTGTGTACTAAGATCCCATATAATGTCACATGTATGTAGGGGACTACCACCTATGTGATAGTCAGTGGGTGATTGGTGTAATCCAAAGGGGATGTCTATGCACCTTGTGTCATGCAGCTTGAGGCCATGTTATCAGCACCAGGTATCCGTCACAGTGACACCCTTTTGGAGGGTGTCTGTATCAGCTGGTGGATCAATCATGGCTTCTTGTTTGCAGTCATCTGGAAACCTATTCAGGGAAAGTCCCTCTGTGCTAGCCCATACCTCAGGGAAGCATATACCAAACATGAGGGGCCCAATGACCGTGGACTGTGGTACGCCAAGTGTAAATGAATTACAGTAGGTACTACGGTATGCTACCCTCATTGTGTGGGTCCTGTCCGTGAGCCACTTTGCATAACATCTTGAGACGTAGGGATCGATGTGCAGGTGGATGTGTATGTTGTCAATACCAGAATGGAGAACGGTGCTGAAAGCCAATGAGAGGACAATGTAGGCTGTGTGGACCCCCTCACCATCATCAACTACCCTGGTAACTGTATCAAAGGAGTCCACCAGGTGTAGGAGCCATGGCCTGGCCCTAACAAATCCAACTTGGGTGGCATCAAAGGTCTGGAACCCACCAATGTCTCTGTGAATGACTTCTATGATGATGTGCCCCATAGCCTTGCAGAACAGTCCAGTCAGATGTATAGGGCAACAGTCCCTCTGGTTCATTGTGGCGCCACCTGTGTGGAGTGTAATAACTGTTGCTGTGTGCCATTCAGGGGCCACAATGTCTGATACAAGGCTATTAGTGAATCTGGTGGCCAAGTGGGGAGCCATGTCATTCTGAGGTTTGTGTAAATCGCAGCCTGGGATGTTGGATGGTCACATGGAGTCTGTGTTCCAGGCCTTAGAGAGTGCAGGTTGGAACTGCGTAGTTGTGACCGCAGGGACTCTGCATTGTTGCTGTATAGATTTTGGCCCTGTAGGGAGTGAGAAGGTGTAAAGTTAGCATTGAACCTATCTGCCAAGATGTTGCCAATATCAGTCGGTTCTGTAATTCCTGCCTAACCGTCGTATGTCAGAGCAGATGTGGGTATTGCCATCGAGTACTGAATACCTCCATAATGCTTTGTGGTAGTCCTTGGAATGTGTCGCAGTAATGTTTACGTAGCTAGCTTTGGAGGATGTGATAAGGGATCCCGGATTCCTACTGAGGCTGACCAGTGAGCTACCCCACCCATGGGATTGTACTCCACTTTGCAACAGCCTCCACCTTTTGTTGTACATTATGTCCATGGAACTGAACCTCCAGAGTGGCATCCGTTATCTGGTGGGTACCATCATGGCTCTGTTTGGGATAGCATGATCCATGCAGTCGTGTAAGTGCTAATGAAGTTCACTGGTGTATGTTTCGGCATTTGTAAGTACATTGTCCATCTGCACGGGTGTCATGATGTTTACTACCGCTGTCATAAGATGTCTGAAGTAGGCCTTGTAGAAATCTTGTACTGTGTATTCTGTGAAGGGTGTGGTGCCGGGATGTGGATAACAAGGGTGATTAGCATACGTTCGGAAACTACCAATGAGGGGATAACCCCAGATGTGGAACACCAGTCACATGTTGGTAATGTGCATGTCTAGGATATTGTTGGCCTTGGTGGTGGTGTGTATGGGTTGATCCAGCCGAGTGGAGGTTATGAATCCCAGAAAGCGTTGGCCTAATGTGTCAGTACATGAGTAGGTATCCCAGTTAAGTGTGGGGTAGTGTCAGTCTCACATTAGTAGTTCCTGTCTGAACCCTACTGTCCGGTACACCAAGAAATAAGGGCCGGTAACCGTGGGGTATGGTGTGGAATCCATAGCAAGTTACAATGTGTATAGCAGTTCTAGCCACAGTTAGTTGCACGTGGATCACCTCTGATGCATTGTGCTAAGTAACCAGCCTTGAGGTGTGTACATCCTTGTGAAATATGGACACACCTCCACCGTGGGTGTTCCAGTCCTAGTTACATGACTGAAAGGTATGCTCTGCGTATAACCTGTCAGTGCAGGTGTGCTCTCCGGAGTCTAGAGGCAGGTCCCAGTCACTGCAGAGATATCGAAGTGGTCCATTATAAGGAGTGCCTCACCTGAGTGCATTAGAGATGAAGATGTCAAGCATTGAGTAACATTACCCCAGGTTTTGCTTGCCTGTTCCTGTTCTGATGGTGAATATGTTGTTGGAAACTGTCCAAGACAGGCAGTATAGGAGCAGCAAGAGCCTTGCATGTTATCTGTAATCCCAGGGCCGACAGGTGCAGGTCATCGTGTTTTGTTGACCATGTCATTCAAAGCAGACAGATACTGGATGCCTGTGGAGTGACAGCAGAAGCATAGGCAACTGTTGAAGTGAAACATTCAGCCATTGTACAGTGGTATCAGTCTGGATGAATGCAGAATGCTTCTCAGGGCTTGGGCGATACCTTCTGTGCTACAAGACCTGAGAGCTATTGCTTGTCCCTGTACATGTAGTCCAGGAAGTTACATCTCAGGGCAGTCACACTAACATGGAGAATGACAGTCAAATTGTACCTGGTGAGGTGTGGCATGGGTGTATAGGTTATGTTGCGGATCCTGTTACCCGACAGTCAGATGTAAGCGACTATCACCTTGTGTAGCCTGCTGAGTGGGACATCAGTGTGACCGCCTACAGAGTCACCTATGACTGGTGTGTTGGGTTTGTTATAACACCCTATTGGCTGTAGTTGATGGGCACACATGAGTCTGTGGGCTATAAGTAATTGGTGTTGTGTTTGGTGATGGGGGCTGCTTCTGTTGCCTACACAGAGAGTATGGAGAGGTTCTGCAAATGTCGTAGTCATACTATGTGTGGCCTGTGGTGGTGGAGATCTAGTGAGACTATGTGATGAGTGGGGTGTGTTGCAAATGTTTAACGTCCCCACATGAATGTCAGGTTCAGTCTGGGTTGGAGAGAGCATTACCCCCAGCATGGCTACATATGTGCATCTCCCACAGGCTGTAGTGTCGTATGTTGGGAGGTGAGCATTGACTGTGTACATGAGACAATTGCTCTATTGCCTCATGTTTGCCATATTCACCATATAGACAGGCAATAGCACTGGTAAGTGACACTTGGACATGCCTGTATATTCAACCATGTCTCACAAGATATGTGAGGTACATGTGTACAATAGCTGTTGTACTGTAAGCAAGCTGGAAATGTAAGGACAAACAGTGTACTTGCAGGAAATTAGTTGGAATGGGTGCTATAGTAATTAGTAGCTCATGAAGTGCTTACATGTTCTGAACAAGTGCTGAGCATGAATATGCAATACAGATAAGGTGTTGGATAATATAAACCCACTGCAACCCACAAGTGAAGACGCCAATCATAATTGGAGACACTGCACTATTACCCTGCTGAGTATGGTCTGCAAGTCTATGAACCTTTATCAATGTAGATGTTAGCAGTATAGATGTAGATGACAGTACGGATGATTTCACACTGCATAGCATACCTATGACAGGTCATAGGACATCTCACCCATACTGTGTTCCAGCTACACTGAGTATACTAGATGTACCTTCATATGTCACAGGAGTGTTCTACGAGTGGCCTGTTGACAGAAACAACACTACAAAAAATGTCTGAGTGACATGTGCATATCACACCACTGGCAGCTACAGTAAAACAGGGTTAATGTTTTGTACTCCCCCCTCATTGTAGCCCATACCACACAGACAAATGGGAGGCATTTGTGTATGTAAGGATGTGAATGGCATGACCTAGGAGCAATAGCTGTCTCAGTGTTGTGGACCACTTATAGAATGGGCTTTGTGGGTGAGGTGCGTGACATATGTGCACAATCTGACAGCTGCTAATAGCATTGTCACTGCTAGGTGAATAACCCTGTACCCATTAACTACCAACTAGGCAGCGGTCAACATTATGGACACTCTGTGTAAGGGATGGTGCTATGCAGTTCACCTCCCTGAGCTGGTGATGTATCCAGGCCTATTAGGTAGTCATACGAGGTACCCATGTCATGACAGGGTGCCATCCATGAGCATGGAGATCATTGGACAGGCATACTCAGCAATCGGGTGACCAATATCAGATCACATATCACCTTTAAGGGGTATTGGCCATGCGTGGATGGGTGACACCAGCCTTCACAATCCTCACCTCCACTATGCAGCATGCTGGCTACCTTGCATAAAAACATGTGCAACACTGTGATGTTGGACATGCTACACGTACATATCCTGATTTGAAAGACATACGTCATAGACAGCCACCTTCCTACTACAAGGATCGTCACATGCTGGACAGATCCCTGTGCCATACATGTTATATACTCCTGCCATACCATGTAACCCTGTCCATCAAAGCTGCACATGTCATCTCTGTCATACATGGTGCGATGACCACATGGTAGATGTATCATTAACTGTCTGGATCAGTAATGTGGCACTGATGCACCTGGCGGTGGCAAAATGGCTGTCGGATACAGCTAGAAAACCTTGCCCGTACATGCTATAGTTGATAACCATCCCTGCGGATAACGTCCGGCTAGCCATTGTCCCATGTGTATCACATGTGCAACACAGGCGATATGTGGCAGGATGTTGAACTGCTGTACAGTGCCGTGTAGATGTATATGGCAAAACATATGCATGTAAAGGTTTCCTTGTGCATGTCTGCATTGTCACTGCTCATGTCCATTAAGGCAGTGTATGTGTTGATATGTGACATATACACAGCATCAAAGTCAACAGCATTACTGTGGACACATCCAGGCATGTGCTGATATGTAAGAACACCAGTACAGGCAAACAGACATGCCCACATCAAGACAGCATTCACATGGAGTATGAGCAATGTAATGAGGTGACACACACATATGGTAATGATATCCAATGCACAGCGGGTGTTACATGTGTGTGACACAAACATGTCAGTCATGTCAGTGTCATGATGATTTGCAAAGATAACTGTTCATATGTACTAGATCTAATACAAATGTATGTGCAGCTGTATCTTTGTACATCTCTGTGATACTGTGACCTGTCTCCATCATTATGTCTTCCAGATAATGCCTTGTTCACGCCTGCTAGCGTATAACCACCTGGAGGATGATGCCCTCATACTGTACCTCCATGATAACTATGAGGTGTTGTTCAGCCATGTGCCACAGCATGCCCAGCAGCATGTCGACCTGTGGCAGGAACTTCACAGAAGGGTTAATGATGTGGGTGGCCATAACCGCACCTACCAGCAGGTGCGCAGACACTGCACGGACCTGGTACGACATGCGAAACAGTGTGCCAATGCCACCAGGAAACATGGTAGAACAGGTGGTGGGCCACCAACCCAGCCCCCACTCACACCTACCGAGGAGCTACTGGCCAGCCTGAGGACACCCTCAGAACAGCATCCACAAACACTAGCTGCCATCGTGGAGGTGGGTGTCTCCCAACCACCGAGCCTGGAGTTGCCTGGTAAGTCACTACTACACATATAACTATTATATCCCATTTAGTTGCATGTGTCACTGTACAATATGTAATGTAACATCATATGCAAGGTATGTTTACACACATGCCGCATATTATAGTATGCTACCCTGTGTATACACACATGTGCATACTATATGCTTTTGTACAGGTGAATGTGTTAACATGCACAGTGCACCCTGTAGCTGTCTTACAGTCATGGATAATGTTCAAACTGCTGTGTCACCCCTATACAGGTACCTCTGGAGTGTCGCGCAGACATCAGTTCATTGCAGGTGAGACAGTTATCAGTATCAGGCATGTTAATGCATAGATCTATTTGCCATGTGGCCAGCTAACACATGTACACATAATGTATGGTCCAGTCACGATATACAGGTCACATCTGTCATCAATCACACTGGCTACCCATGTGCAATATATACAAACTAAATGAAATACTGACATGAAACCACAGTATCTGTCATTGCTAGATGTGTGGACAGCTGTGCATACAATGATGGAGGTGTTGTTCATTGTAGGAATATGTACTATATATTGGAACAACACATGTGTGGTATGCAAACAGTACCACACAGTGAGCTGGGATATGGGCAGCCCACAGGATTCACCATTGGGAAATATGCCCCTGCAATGGTTGCACACATTGTGATGTGCCATCTGACATGTCCCAGACATGTAGTATTCTGGCTGCAATATTGTCTCACTATCCCATAATACATACCCCACATACCAAACATACAACCCTTTGTCTGCATAACCCTGTGGACAGTGACATATCTGACATCTATGGGTGTATGTCATATGGGACAACACAAACATGTGAGATAGATGGCCATCACAAACATTTGGCCAACACATGTTCACACATGGCCATGGAGGATGACCAGAGACATGTAGCAACACACAGTAGATGTGATGTGTATACACCTTGTTGCACATTGTCCACACATGGTCCAACTATAGCCTTTGTTGAATGGTTATATAGTTGATGTGGAACACTCGACATCCTAAAAGCCTGTGCACAGCTTGTGGAGATGTCACTTAATTCGACCATATAAGATGTGTTGAACATCATGACTGTGTCATAGCATGACAGTAGTCACCTGCACAGCTTCCACAGACATAGACACCACATCAGACCACAGATACCGTACATTTCCCTTGCTGCTGTTGGACATCACTGCCAGCTGTGCACCTCGTGTGTGTGGTACATAAATGTCATGTGGGACATGGTGTATTGACAAGTCTGCCATGTGTGGACATGGTTGCCAGGCAGCTAAGACATTTTAGTAGTTGTGCAGGGGTGTCATCCGAAGGTCTTGCAGTGACCTGTCACATGACACAGTATGGTTTAGTGTGTATACACCTCAGCGACGTGGGTCACAATCCACAGTAGTTATGTAATGTGTATGCATGCAGTCATGTCTATGCACTGTGTGTGTATTCCACACTGTATAGCAATATAGATGCCTCATGATGCCATGCAATGGCACAATGTCTGTACTTCACACTGCATAGCAATGTAGACGCCTCATACTACCCTTCA
Source organism: Protopterus annectens (assembly GCF_019279795.1). NCBI lineage: Eukaryota > Metazoa > Chordata > Ceratodontiformes > Protopteridae > Protopterus > Protopterus annectens. Next base: position 441,129,160 of record NC_056748.1, read on the forward strand.
ATGCTCATGTACATCTGCTAAAAGCTCATTCTATCTGTAGGGCATACAGACAACACTGCAATTTGATACCCATTACACCACTGTACATGTGTCAGGACACCATTGTGTCAGACATGTATGCATGTCAATGCACACATCAGCAGATTACATGTCATACTACATGTTAATGTCAAGGTCACATCAGCCATGTGTACTGTTAACCTGTGCTGGTCCACATGGTGTATCACAGGGATGCATGCTTACTACCATGATTGTGTGAACTGCATGGCTTCTGATATGACACCTGCTTGCTGTTGTGTGCAACCCAGGGATGTATGCTAACTACCACTATTAATGTCTGAGCTGCATGCCGTCTGCTCTATCACATGCATGCCGTCTGTCAAATTACATGCATGGTCTGTCTCTCTGTCTGTGTCTGTGTGCCTGTGTCTGTGTGTCTGTGTCTCTGTGTGTGTGTCTGTGTGTGTGTCTGTGTGTGTCTGTCTGTGTGTCTCTGTCTGTCTGTCTCTGTCTGTCTGTGTGTCTGTCTCTGTGTGTCTCTGTCTCTGCCTGTCTGTGTGTCTGTCTCTGTGTGTCTGCCTCTGTCTGTCTGTGTGTCTGTCTCTGTCTGTCTGTGTGTCTATTGTAATGTAGAGTCTTTCTTTGCATTTACAGGTGATGTAGGTGTGTTACCCTCCTGCGGTCCATCTGATGTTAGTGTCCCCACAGACTCTAGCAGTGATGAACATATGCATGAGGTACAGGCAGGGTTGCCAGGGGCTGAATCTGTGCCAATGGTTGCCATCCCAGCTATGTCCCCCTCTTCCCCGCACACAGTTCTCATGCCAACACATACCCCATCACTAGTGGCCATAGAGGAAGGACAGTCAGCGTGCGTTAGCTTGGAACAGGAACGTGTGGTGGCTACAGAAGGTGTGTCTTCACACCATGGTGTCAGTATAATGACTGCAGATGTGCCACACAGGCATGTGGCCAGTGCTGCTCATAGGAGGACCTCTGGCAGACATGCACCTGCAGGACAGAGCGCAGCAGCTGGTGTCACCAGACGCATGTTTCAAACTGTAATGGTGGCACAGGCATGTGCTGAATGGCAGAACAGAGAAGGGCAGAGGCTTCAGAGGGCTGCTATCCATTCTTTAAATGACAACATCCAGGCATTGGCAAATGCTCAACAGCAGATTGCTGACATTCTGGACAGGCGATTGTGTGACATGGTTGGAATCCCTGACCATGGCATGGCAGTCCACGAGCGTGAGCTGTCTGTGCTGGAACATCTGGTAGGACTGAGGCGTAGGCCATGTGGACGTAGGCCAGCTACACCACCTGGTGCAGGTCAACGTGAATGAGCTACCTCACATGCCCGCTCCCACAGTGCCGGTAGCAGTAGCAGTGCAGCTGGTGCTGCGCTGTCCACACCAAGGCATAGCAGGCCACGTGGATGTGGCCCTGGACATTTCCAGTGGGGACACAGTTTCAGTGGCATGTGTCATCGGACAGTAGCCAATCTGTACCTCTGCCTGGTAGTGCCTGTGCAATCCCTGGCAGGCACAAGTCACGTGGCCATGGCTGAACACAGTGAGCTGTACATCCTGATCTCTACAATCTGGAGCTGTCAATAATACTCCTGTGTAGGCTGGACATGTGGCAGAACTGTGTGCATACATACACGCACACAGCAGAAACATCTGTAGGGCACCGCAACACCCACATGCATAACAACCACACATGTCCAATCAGATCACCGGCCCTAACCCACACACATGATGTCATCCACTGGTGTAGCCTATGCCCCTGGCAAACATTATCACCCTGTGCATATGATGATGCCTGTGCCGCATCGCTGTCATCCACACCATCGGTGCAGGGGCATGCTCATATGGTCTGATGCACAGGGTGAACAGAATAGTGAGATAAGTGTATATTACATTTGTTGTGTACAGTTGACACGCACCAGACATACCATGTAGTACAGGTCTAAAATGCATTGTTATATGTCCACAGTATGTGTCTTGGTAACAACAGAAACAGCATGTTGGTAATTATGCCCTGCTTCCCTCCTTAAGGTCTAATTGCATGTGCCATTACTTTACAGTGTTTGTAGTTAGAGTGCATTGTTGTATGTTCACAGTATGTGTCTTGGTAACAACAGTAACAGCATGTTGGTAATGATGCCCTGCTTCCCTCCTTAAGGTCTAATTGCATGTGCCAATATGGAGCAGTGTTTGCAGTTTCCCATGTATAAATGTGGAGTACTCACAGGCATGCATGGCAATACCAGCATGCTGTATGTAGCCTCAACCTCACTGATAGAAAGGCTACCATTCCACAGATGTCCACACATCTACTGATCCAGAAGCATGTGTGCTGTTTAATAGGCTACAGTGGCTAGAGATGTGACATCCATATCAGGTCACATCACAGGTACAGTGACATGGTGCAGGGGGTTTATACAGCGGTATGGCTGATGTCAAGGTTAGAGGCCAGTTGACAGCATGAGGCCTCACTGTGTAGCAGTAATACACTGTCACATTACAGGATGAGAACATGCACAGACATACACAGAAACACACAGTAACATGCCCACACTCATGGGGTCAATGACACTATAATGCACACTCAATAGTGTTGAGGTGAGGACCCCTGCCTATGTGGTAATCACCTTCACAGTACTGTGCACCCACATGATGCGACACAGAGAATGAACATGTACAGGTAGCCAGTAAGGCTGAGACCGACGGCATCAACAGTGTAGTAGACTGCATCACCATGAGGGGTTAGGGATCCTGTCTGTTCTGTGTGGTAGCATACACCCTCACTCCATGCACCAGACAGCCATACATACACACACACACACACACACACACACACACACACACACACACTGTGGAGTCCACAAATGTCATTCACATACAGATAGCTGACATGTGTGTGATACACACACCACCCCTGCCTATGTCTTGCTTTCTACACTGCAGTATGTACAGATCTGTACAACAGTGTACAGGAGTGTGTAACAATTGGGATGTATTCCCCACCATACATGGCATATATGTCACATAAGCAAACACACATGGCAGTACTGTGAATCATACACCTATTATATGATGATACGTCTGACAGACATCCAGCAGTATTGGCCGCAGTATGTGTACCAACGCTACCTTCGGCAATTGTGCTGCTATATGCACATGGGAGGATGTAAGTGTTATAGGTGTCAAGTGATTTACAGTCAGTAACACCTTGACTGCTGTGTAGGTTGTATGTCTTCACCTTCAAGTAACAGTAACATAGCATACTGTTTGCACATGTCATGGTAGGACGGCTTGTGACACACCTGTGAGCTGTCTTCAGCAAATATCCATCTGCAAAGGTGGACCACCACTTTATGTACACACATCCATCCATACCTGATGTACTTCCTACGGTACTGACAGTATTTCACCATATACAGGTGTCAATGATGGGGCTGCATTGCAACTGCATGTTGTAGTTAGACACAGATGAACTGCATACATCAGCTACTGCATATGCATGGTAGCTGAATGCACACCAGTACATGTACATGTGTGTTGGTCCTACATTCCTGTCATGTAGCCATGTTTTGTATGCATTGCAATTGGTGGACATGTGTGATGACATACATGACACATGGACTGTTGTATGATATGATGGTTGTCATGGGTAACTAGTACAGAGGGAATGTTACTTCAGTCAACATTGCTACCTTATGTACTGTTAGCATTCAACAGCCATGGACCTACCTTCCATGTGCATGTGTGTGTTTGCTGTAGCCACTTGTCTGCTCGGAGGACAGCAAAAGCTATGCTATGTACATATGTGTTGTGTGTGTGTGTGTGTGTGTGTGTGTGTGTGTGTGTGTGTGTGTGTGTGTGTGTGTGTGTGGGCCATGTACATATCCACGGCAATTACATGTATGTCATATCCAAACATGAGTGTTTTTGGTGTACAGCAACAGTCATCTGTTACAGCTGTATAAGACCCAGGGCCCCTGTTATGTGTAGAGCCAACCTGGTTATGAACAGTGGTATCATTGCATTGCATAACACATGATGGAATCCTGTCAGTACATGTGTAGTCTGTACAGTTGCTGTAGACCTATGTACAGTCCACTGGTCATGAGTAACATGGTGTTGTAGTAATGTATGGATGTGTGTTGCTGGTCCAAGGACATGGTAATGTCTGAGGGCTACATAATAGAGTGCGGCATTTACCACTGTGATCTGCACCTGAGACATCTATGATGGCTGTTGAGTGTGTACTGGTCAGTACTTGTGAGTGGCCTTCATGTACGTGGGGACACTAACACCTGGAGCGGTCCGTCACAGTCTTATGGCCCACATGTCTGTATCTGAGGTATACGGTGGTAGTGCTATTGTACACAATTGTGCCATATGCCAGATGTTCCTCACTGCAGAGATGTCCATATTCCCCATTGTTGGATCTGGATTGTCAGTTGTAATTACGAACGTTACACATCTAGCACTGATGACCAGTGTCAGATATATGTAGTGCAACGTTCGTGCTAACAATGTTCACTATCGACACACTGTGCCCTTCTGTGTTTAGAATCCGTGTGCATACAAGACAGCCCTTCACTACTACTAAGTGTGTGAGCATGCCCAGTGACACCTTGTGTCGGTTATGTGCCTCTGTGTATGGGCATGACCATTGAAATCCTGTATAGTGATAGTGGTCATCCAGGCAACAGATGTCCATACCCCATGTCAGGATGGATTCCTACATTGAACACACTGGTTGACTGTCTTGAAGGGTGTACTGTCTGTGGCGCATCTCATATCTATGTAGTGTTGTAATACTGCTCCGTAGATAGGCAGTTGTCCCGCTCACACCACTGCCGTGTGTTTGTCTCTGTCTACCTTGGGGCAGTAATATGTTTTAGACTGCTCACTCTCCATACATTCCCTATCAGCATCTTTGCCTTTGCTGATGATGCCATCCACCTAGAAGTATGCCTCTGGGAGTGCTGTGTTCCAGTAATCTCGGTAGCGCGTTCTGTAACTGCGTAATGCTGTAGTGTGATAAGGTAGTTAGGTGTATGTTCGACTCCCAGCCCTGGTGTGTGTGTGTGTGTGTGTGTGTGTGTGTGTGTGTGTGTGTGTGTGTGTGTGTGTGTTTCCAGCTGCCTGGGGACAGAGTAATGCTTTTAGACTGCTCACTCTCCATACATTCCCTAACGGCATCTTTGCCTTTGCTGATGATGTCATCCACCTAGAAGTATGCCTCTGGGACTTCTGTGTTCCATTAATCTCGGTAGCGTATTCTGTAACTGCGAAATGCTATAGTGTGATAAGTTAATTAGGTGTATGTTCGACTCCCAGCCCTGCCAAATGTGTGTGTCTGTGTGTTTCCAGCTGCCTGGGGACAGAGTAATGCTTTTAGACTGCTCACTCTCCATACATTCCCTAACGGCGTCTGTGCATTTGCTGATGATGTCATCCACCTAGAAGTATGCCTCTGGGAGTGCTGTGTTCCAGTAATCTCAGTAGCGTGTTCTGTAACTGTGAAATGCTGTAGTGTGATAAGGTAGCTAGGTGTATGTTCGACTCCCAGCCCTGCCAAGTGTGTTTCTGTGTGTGTGTGTGTGTGTGTGTGTGTGTGTGTGTGTGTGTGTGTGTGTGTGTGTGTGTGTGTCTGTGTGTTTCCAGCTGCCTGGGAACAGAGTAATGCTTTTAGACTGCTCACTCTCCATACATTTCCTAACGGCGTTTTTGCCTTTGCTGATGATGTCATCCACCTAGAAGCATGTCTCTGGGAGTGCTGTGTTCCAGTAATCTCAGTAGTGCGTTCTGTATCTGCGAAATGCTGTAGTGTGATAAGGTGGTTAGGTGTATGCTCGACTCCCAGCCCTGCCAAGTGTGTGTGTGTGTGTGTGTGTGTGTGTGTGTGTCTGTCTGTTTGTTTACAGCTGCCTGAGGACAGAGTAATGCTTTTAGACTGCTCACTCTCCATACATTCCCTAATGGCATCTTTGCCTTTGCTGATGATGTCATCCACCTAGAAGTATGCCTCTGGGAGTGCTGTGTTCCAGTAATCTCGGTAGCGTGTTCTGTAACTGCGAAATGCTGTAGTGTGATAAGGTGGTTAGGTGTATGTTCGACTCCCAGCTCTGCCAAGTGTGTGTGTGTGCTTCCACCTGCCTGGGAACAAAATTATGTTTTTAGACAGTTCACTCTCCGTACACTCCCTATCGGCATCTTTGCCTTTGCTGATGATGTCGCCCACCCAGAAGTATGCCTCTGGGAGTGCTGTGATGCTGAAACCCGGTAGCGCATTCTGTTACTGCATAAAGCTGTAGTGTGGGAGAATAGACAGGTAGGTGCTCTATTCCAAGGCATGGCAGGTGTGTGTGTTTGGCAGTTATACCCTATGTGTTGGTATGTGTGGGTGGCTAGCTGCGGGATGTGTTCAGTGTGTTTTGTTGCTGGCCTATATAGTGTCCACAGCCCACATATTCTGCCAAAACACTGGGTTGTCAACACATATATTCACCAATAGGTCTGGTGAGTAAATGTCAGCAGCCCTACTCTTACCCTTAATACAGTCTGACCCATGTGACGCAACAAAACACACATGCCTTGATAGTAACAACACTACATGATGCAGGTGGCACATGTAGTTTCCTTTTCATTCCTGTCTAATGCTTTGCTGTCGTGTGGTCCGCTGTTGTGATATAAATGCAATATCTACATATGTGTGTATATGTATATGTGTGTATGTATGTATATATATATATATATATATATATATATATATATATATATATATATATATATATAATATATATGATATATGTAGATATAGAGAGATAGACATAGATATAAACATATATGTCTGGGGACATCAGCACTATTGAATGTTTGTGCCGAATGATCTGTACATGATAACCTCGGATGTATGTATATCTGCCATGGCGTAGTGGTAATGCACATCGTCTGTTGTGTGCAGGGTCCCGGGTTGTAGTCGTGTAGACACCAGTTATTTTGTTGCTGGGAAGACCATGGGACATCGAATATGGTGATAGTAAGGCATCTGTTACCAGTTGTGTACGGATCTGAACGACACTAAGCAGTGATTATTAATTTGGAGGTTCGGTATGGGTCATATAACTATTCATTAGAAGACTATACTATGCAGATGAGGTTGACAATAGTGTATCTTATTTATCCCCAGGGTGTGATGCAGATCCCTGGAGTGTATGTGTGTAGTTAGCCGGGTGCAGGGCTCGAATATAGTTGACAACATGGGAGGGGGGGGGTCAGGCATACTGTACGTACATTGCAGAACTGGGCCTCAGGAGTGCTTCTGCCTTAGCACGCCTAAGCTAGGGGTGTGTCTATACCTGCCTGGTGACATTGGGAGGGACAAAAGCAGTAGTGGGGTAGTCAGGGTGTACAGGCTGCACAAACAGGTGATGATTAACACAATTAGCAGATAACAGTAATGTGAGCAAGCAGCATACACACAGGTTTCTTCCACACTCTACATCACTGGTGTGTACCTGCGGGGACATTTCACAACACAGTCCAACCAAATGAGAAGGGCTGCAGCAGGCAACATGGACCAACATGTGCAGGAGGCTGAGGGCAGTGAGGATGTGTATGCTGCCGAACAACCCTTATTGGGGTGACATAAGACTTTATAGACCCCAGGGTGACTTACCAGGGGCTACATGAGCTGGGGAAGGTGGAGCACTATGGGGTGGACAGAGACCTCCTACAGCGGCTTGTTGACCTGTGCCTGCCACACCTGACACATCAAACAGGCCGAGGGAAACCCATCACAGTGGATACCATGGTATGTGTTGGCCTAGGTATACTAGCCACAGGTACCTCACACAGCACAACTGGGGATATCATGGGGATCTCACAGGCATCTGCTTCCAGAGTATTGAACCAGTTCACAGACGCCATGTCAACACATGCTAGTGAGAATGTACATGTCCTCAACACACATGATTAGTAGACCAGCAATATGCATCTCTTCAACCACATGGCTGGCTACCCTGGGGTACTGGGTGCTATAGCCTGCACACACGTACACATCAAAGCACCACCCGGTGAGCGGGGTAGGGCCTACATTCACTGCAAGGGCATACCCTCCAACAACTAGGCCATATGCAATGGCCAGGGCATTAGATTGAATGTGTGTGCTGTCTGCCCTGGAAGCTATGATGATTCCAATATATGGCTTCTGACACAGCTGTACCACACCTTTGCCAATATGGACATCTCCTACAGTCTCCTAGTGGGGGATGCTGGGTAACCACTGATGTCGTGGCTGATGACACCCATCAGCAATGCACACACACCTGAACACTCACACCATAATGAGGCGGATGCACAGGCAAAACATATAATTGAGCATGTGTTTGGGATGCTCAGGTCACGGCTCTGGTATCTGGACACATTCGGTGGAGCCCTGCAGTATTCACTAGCTACATGCACACAATTTGTTATGGTATTTGCTATGCTACACAATCTGATCCTGCAGTAACAGTTGCAGCAGGAAAAGCATGGGGCAGGGCCACACGGCCCAACACCACTGCCAAGGCCTGTACAGACACAGTGTGACTTGGCTAAGGAACTACCTGAGCAGGGCCCAGTCGGCGAAAGGCCGTGCACAGTATGACCTGCCCTTGGCAAAGAGGCAACACAAGGCATATTCACTGACACAGTAGGTACCCACGGATTTCCTCTCTCTAACCCGCACACAGTACAATGGATGCCAAACATGACACTACCTGTGCTTGGCCATGTATAGGAAGTGCACTGTGTGCATCCAACATAGGCAGCCCTCCAGCACCATCCTCAGGTCCAGAACACCCCCAGGGTATGTCTATCGACCTAACAATTGGCAGTTGTATTAGAATGTGTATTTACCCATTGCTATGGTATGTATGTGAGCATACAAGAGACTTTGGTGGCCGAATGTTAGGGCAGCAGACAGTACACATCCATAGTGGTACCATGACATCTGTAGCACATACGGGGGTCACAATGGTAACCAGTAGTACACAGGGTGTCCCAACCCACTGCAGATTATGGGCTGAACATCATGTGTGTCCGTACAGCCCACACACGTTCCATGCAGCTGGACAGGTGTAGACCAATACAGGCAAATTATATACAATGGCCTATGGATATGCCCAATGAATGACCCCAACCCCCAAAGACACAAACAGACTACAGCAAGCTAGGCAGTTTGATGTAGGTTGTGAAAGCTAGGACGTCCAACACCACTATGCTGGTATTTAAAGCTGGGATCTGACATACACTGGTATCCCTCCAACCAGCAATTTAGGTAGGTCCACACACTGACATGGAATATCTGGCATACCAGTACAGTAGTGGCAGATGTGTACAACTGTCAGCTGTGCCCCCCGTCCAACCTACACATGTGAGAGTCATGTGCGCCACCCACGGTGCTGTGTAGGACTGTGGATGTGGTTGGATGTCCCCCCACGCTATGCAGACATGTAGCAACTGTCAATGCCACATGACCATTAGCTACCCTGCAGACACAGCATTACACCTGTCTGTGTAAAACGGAGGGGTCGGCAACACGGTACTGACTATCTGGACATGTGACACATGCGATACAGCTGACCATACTTGGCATGCCCACACACATGACGGTATGACGGTAATGTCGGTTGACAACATGCGTAACAGTCATACTGGGCATGCTCACACACTGAAACACTGGATGGCCAGGCATGCATACACCAGTGGTCTGGACATATCTGCCAGTACATTGCTATATTGTTGGATGACTGTGCTGTATGGTGTGTGTGTGGTCTATTGTCTGTACATATGCCATGGTCTATTGTTAATTCACATGAGCTATGTGTGCAGGGTACTGCTACCAGCACGTGAATAGGACGGTTCTTTGTTTGCGGACAGACAGACGTCTTTGGATACGGACTGGGTAAGGCACATTCCAGCTGGTGGGAGCAGTTGTGCGTGGGTTTGCACAGTGTTAAGCACTGCTGACCTCTGGTTACAGCACCTTATACCCGTTTAGACTCCACATTTCTTTGACAGTGCACTACTGGCATACTGGTAGACAAACACGCTTACAGCCGCTCGCTCACTGACATTTGTGCTTAAATTTGCCACTCACGCTGGGTGTGTGCGATCCCTTGTGATGCGTATTACATCGGACTACATGACTACAGTATCGGTTATGTCTAACCATTTGGCGATGGCAGGCGTTCGACTGTACGGACTCAGCGGCCTGTCCAGTGACGTAATCGTATTATATGCGTGTTCCTCATACGATCTGCTCCCATCTGCCTGATACATGGGAACTGATACTCTGCAATGCTGACATGTGAATGTTATTTTGTTAACGCAGCTGTTCCCCAATTCATGCTACTGCATACCTACTGTACGTTTTCCACCTTTCAGATTGCAGGACGGGAGACTGTAGGAGTAACACCTTTCCCACTTTGCATGGGACAGTCCCTCATTAGGCATATGTCATGTGACAATAATCTAGCCATTGCAACTGTCCTGATTAGGGGACATTCTCATATTCTATGTGTCTGTAATGGTTGCTTGTTACAGGTCTTGCATACCTGACATGTCGATATGTTATATGTAGTAGCATAAGCAACTTTACTGCTGCTAGACTAAGCTTTGATTTGTGCTGATATGCATATTTCTGTACTATGCATGGCTGTAGGTTTGTTCTGCCCTGGTATGTCTGACATTTCTACAGAGCAGGTCCCACTTTGGCCATTCAGAATGGTGGCGGCCCTATAGATCCTATATGTAGAGCTATCACGTGTCAAGGCAACACATACCCACAGCCAGTAGTAAACTGACTACTTCAACAGTTTGCATACGTTAAGGTTATTCTTGTAGCATTTTAATTGTTAATACTGTTTCCTATTACATGTAGCTGTTTCTGATCCAACAACTTAATTTCTGACACCACTACACACAATATATGGCCTCTTTTCCCGAACTCACAGGCCATGTGTCATAACATTCATTTTGCAGGACACAACTGCCCAGACAGGTGTGTCCCTCAAAGGCATATGGGTGGTAAACCTCATCTATTATGCTATCATCTACCTAAGGTGGTCAGCAAGTTATGCATTTTCCATCACTAGCACACCTCACATACCAATGGGGGAGAATGAACACTGTATCAGGAACACTGCATAACACCCTGTGGGACACATTTAGACGATTGGTTCTATTAACCAGACACATTGACAGTCACAGAGCATATGTATTCATTCACGTTTTTTGAGGTACATGCTGTTTATGACTCATACATGTTGTCATCTGTCATTACCTGTATTCTGCCATCTGTCCACTTAATATCACTAGTTCTGGAAGTGTTTAGTTGGACTTTGTTACATTCTGATTCATAACTATGGACGTCCATGCTAATCGGGTACACGGCACAGATTTAGTCCCTATGTATTCCCCCGATGGTTTACAGAATATCCGGTAGATGTGCTCTTCAGGTTTGGGAGGTATAGGCGTCTGCTATGCCCACATAGGAATATTAATGACTTCCACTGGGCGGGCCTACTACATCTCTGCCAACCAGCACCTGCACACTTAAGCCCATTATTGTATACCCATGGTTCACCTACCTGGCACCCCTCTACAGCACTCAGGAGAACTACTTACTGTGAGCGCAGCTGGGGTATGAGCACACTCCTACACATTGCCCAGTCTCCCCGTCTTGGGACACATGTCGTACGTTTTGTCAACCCATGTGTTATTACACTTGCACAACCTACTGTTCCGTGTACAGCTACATCCTGCTTGCGTCAATGACTACAGGTTGCCTGTATAGTGAATTTTTGGTGTCCCACAAGGGACCCCGTTAGCCATGTTTAAAGTGTAGACCTTGCAGATCTCGCCCACTGGTACTTTCCTGCTGCTGGTTTGGAATACAGCGGTGTATTTGCCTTTATTGCATGTCTGTATTTCTGACCGGCCTAGCTGGGTGGTGTGAGAGGTAAAACGTTTATTTGTTGGACCTCCCAGTAACATATGCCCGGTCTGAACATATGTTACCCCTAATTGCTGTAAAGTAGCCTAGTTATGTACATGTGCATATCTACAATGACATCTATATTTGTTTTGCGTGTATGTGTATATATCAATACCTGTTGTATGTATATATATATTTCTATCTAAATATATATGTATACATCTTTGTGTGTTTCCCTTCACATTTGACTATTTTATTCATTTATATGTACGATGAATATTATTCTGGACATCAATTATAAATTCACTACAGGTATGCAATAGTCCTGTCAACAAATGTGACAGTTGGTTAGTATGCATATGTGTACGGACCTCTGTGATACTCAGGGACTAGTTTCTACAGTGACAGGGACAAGGCTATGACAAATCAGGGACAATCATGGACACTTCTACCATATTAGTACTATTAACTTGGAACGTGTTGACAGATTTGTATTACTACTTATTTTCTGCAGTTAAATGCGTCTATTACTCTTAATTGTTGTAATTAGTCATTCTCATTCAACACCTTTCCTCCAAAGGTCACTGGCTTTGTGAGTGATTAAGAGGCTGGCCAGTTATTGTGCAAATGCTCTGACCATTGGTAGGGTTGACACATTGTCATATGTACAGGTTGGGATATATTCTGGGGACACCAGATTGTTTAGGCCAACACATACCCACGGTCAGTGCAGGTTTAGAACATTCATTATTTTCCTAGCTGAGAGCCTATACCTTTAGCACTTTAGTTGTTAGTCTGTTTCTTGTACCTAATTACGATTTTCTATCCTGACATGACTGCTTTAGGCAACTGTTACATGCAGTATGGTGCATAGTTATTTCCTACAATCACAGGACATTTGGCATTGTATCATTGTTGGTCAGGACACACCTACCCACACAGTGACTGTCCCTCACACAGTGGATCAGGGTGTATCCTGTTTATGTCAGTGCCATCACTCTATTTCCAAGTGCCACTATGCGAATGTGTACAATATATTCTCTCGATTATTCATGTGGGGACACGTGCGTCACGGGCAGGTGTTTGATCCTAGGTAGTAGGTTCTGCATGACCGTCTAGGCTGGACAGTCTCGTGCACCACTACTGCACATTCCAACTTGTGTCCAGATGTCTACAGGACTGGACATCGTGTCTTGATACCCATTCTGATGTTTACACAAGTTACTTATCCCATGAGGGATATCCAAAAATTTAACAAGACCAATACCGACCATTCTTTTGGCTTTACAAAAATGTATTGGGGGTTTTACATGCAAGGGATACATAGTTTGCAATCCTGAAACTGCCTAGGGTGACACTGCCTACTGCATATGAGTAGTGGTCACTATGTGTAGATGTAGCTGTGCCAAGCTAGTAGGCCAAGTATGGCTGGATTTAGTGGACATTCAGGTATGGGGGCGGGTTGTGTGCTGTGGAAGGAATGATGAGCATTCCATTATGCATCCAGGTGTGCTGCATTTGAATGGGCCGGTTTCATCAGGACCAATCTGTGGGTATGTGCTGGTGACATTTCTGTACATTTGTATCGCACATTTTAATATTCCTATGTTTGTGGGATTGTGTTCTACAGTATGGCCTGTCAGGTTGTATTGCAGATGTGTATACATGTTATTTGTGTTTCTTTCTGATTCACCCGCTGCTCCTCCAGTTCACCTATTCTGCATATGACACAGTCTCGCCTTTGAGGATTATACCATTACCCATCCCCCCCACACACATATTCCTGACACTCCATCCATCACTGCTTTGGTTGATACCCCATGACACGGTCAAGGTAACACATTGCATACGCTACATATATCAGGTATCTGTACGAGTGTGTGGACTACCCTGGCATGTTTCACCTTCCACATGCTATACATCATGCACATAGGTACACGCCCATACTTAACTTTCATGACATGGTTGGTACACCCAGGTAATACCCGTTCAGCTGTGACACATCGTGACAAGTACGGCTTGGACTGCATATGTGCAGATTTTGGCCGACTGCTCTGATCATTGGTAGGGTGCCACCTTTTCCTATGTCCAGGATGGGATATATTCCGGACACATATCTGATTGTACTGGACAATACATACCCACAGTCAATGCTATGGATAATACTGTTCCTTTAAGCCTACATGTTGCCTTATTGTTGTAGCAGTTTATATGCTCCTTCTGTTTTGTTTTCTTGCTTATTCTATTTTTTGTCACATATGGTATGTTAAATACGGACATACCTATTGTATGTGACTATTACATGCGTTGTGGGATATAATTCTGTCATACGGTCACTAGATATTTACATTTATTATGGTTTTGTTATGGACACATCTGCCCAGCTGTGTACTCTCCCTCACAATGTGGGACAGCTGGTGACCCTGACCATTGGGCTGGACGTAGCTATTGGTGGCGAGCTAACATGATGCGTTTCACTTCCACTTGGTATAACTATCTACACTGCGTTGGACTATGGGTACACGGTTTTCAATGTCATTTGTTCGAGGGATGGGAACCCGTTATTCCCTACCATGCATTTGTTTGCTTCTTCATTTTGTGTTCGCAGGAACTGTCTTGCATGCTTTGCATATGTTTCAGTATCCACGGACACTGACAGATGTGATTACTATTGCATGCAAACTGTTATATGCAAGCATTTTAGGTTGCACGTCGACAGCTGACATTTCCACACCTCCGTGCGGCACTTCAACACACCCTATGCACTCGCGCTCGTTTCCTATGCACGTGGCTGTGGCGGCAGCATGCCTTCATTAATATGCATTTGGCGCTACTGCGCCATCTTCACGCCACACGATTGGCGCAAGCCTAACGCTGGCCTTGCGCCGAGCTTCATGAATCCCGGGGTTGAACATGTCATTTAATTAGAAATTCATTTTGAATGCTTTGTTTTACATTTGTCACGTAAAAATCAGTTAAATGAATTTTAGTACCTGGAAATATCTTTCTGACCTGTTTGCAATTCAGTTGATCATTAGATGATTCACTTCTGTATATTCCTCCAATTGTAGCTGCACGCCTCTTGGTGTTAAAGAAGTTTTACTTTGGGTCCCATTCTGACACCATGTCGCTTGTCTTGTGTATTCATGATGAGGTTTGGATGATCGTTTAAGTCATTTATTACATACAAACACATCAAGATGGATAACTGAAACATAAAACCTAAACGAACTGACTAACTAACTGCTACACAGATACATAGGTTCATAGGTGTTTACTAGGCTAATGACCACAAGGTTCTTTTTAAGCCCAGCCATGCATCCAAATCTCTGGCAAGTTCTGATACCCTTGATAATTTTAAGCATGGGCCTGGGAGATGAACCATTTACAGGTTACCTGTTTGCATTAGAGACATAGGTGCCAAACAGGGATGAATTTCCGGTTCCCCATCCAATTGTCCAAATTGCACTTGAATTTTGTTAGGGCATGCTTTCACTTTGGCTACTCACTCAAAATGGCACTCTTGCTTGCATGTGCACAGTACTTATATGCACGTGCCCACAGACTGGAACACACACTCTGATCTACAGATACCATTGAAAATTATGTAAGAGGGGTCCTTGGAAAACTAGGCTTGAATGCAAGGAAGCCAAGTGACAGGTAAAGACAAATGCCACTGGAATTTATGGTCTTAATGACTTGTTCTCTCTTTCTTGCTTCTTAAGGCTGAAGTATTAACATCATAAAGAATGGATGTTTACACTTTTTGGGTGTGGTAATAGTGGGACACCGTTTTGTATGTAAGTGATACTAGATCGAAAAGTACTGTATGACATGTATTTATTAAATGTGTTTATATGAAAAGATATTTGATACTTCATCAGTTTTGCATCTGTCTTAGGTGGGGGATTGATTTTTTAGTTATTTACTGTTGAGAACATGTATTTTAATGGATTACAAGTTTTTTACTCCATATTAAGTGTACTGTTGTTTTAAATTTTAGATGTACAACAGCCCGATGGTTACTTTGTTACGTTTGTGGGCTTTTTTGTTTTTAAATCATGGATTTTTGTTAAATCATTACTCTGATGAAGTCCAGTGATCTTTCAGGGATGAAAGAGCTTAGTAAAGTTTTTTGCAATAAAAGGTGCAAGTTTTAACTTATTACCATCACGGTAAAGAGATCGATTTTGGATTCTTTCATCCTCTGTTTGTTTCTGCTTCTTGCTTGGTTAATTAAATTATAGATATGCAAGTGTGTGTGTGTGTGTGTGTGTGTGTGTGTGTGTGTGTGTGTGTGTGTGTGTGTGTGTGTGTGTGTGTGTGTATATGTTTATGCTACAAATGCGGTATTGAAATTTAATGCATTGTGGTGAGTTTGTATTTCAAATGGGTAAAGCTTTTATATGTTATCCCCAATAAATCATGTATTGACTAGAGTAAAGATTGTTTGCCATGCCTGTTTGGATATAGAATTCACATTCCTGATTTTAAAGTTGCATACAAGTATTTCTTTATTTTCCTTTTTAGTTTAAGTATGCTCTGTACCATTTCTTATCCTTGTCTTTTGGTAGTGATGGAGAGAATTCAGGTAGTGTATGATATAAATAGGTTTCTGTATACAAGTTTGCATACTATAGGCACAAATCACAATATTACAGTCATGATTTGTCAAAGTATGGATGCACTGAAGCTGAAAAAGCAGAACAAAAAAACACTAAGCAAAGATTGCATTCAACCTATACAGCAGCATAATAGCAGTGCATATCTTGGAAATTACTTATAAAAATATATAGATGTCTGAATAAAAAACAATAATCTGACGTGGATATATGAGAAGTGACACTGTTTACACTGAGGTAGCTGGAATATGCAAGTTGTATGTGTATGTGCATGAATGCGCGTGATCAAACTTGGAAAAAAGGATATCAAAGAGAACTTTATTAATCAGTGCACTAATGAAATAAAGTGCAAAATTTAAATGTGTGCTGTACAGCCCTTTTTTGTTGACAATTAATCACTGTCATGTAATTCCACACCAGTCTCCTTTGTGTTTCTTTGTTAACCACAAATGACTGATGTCCATTCATCAAAATGCACCACTCAAAACTGCACAGAATGCAATTCAGAGTATACACCTCAGTGAATGTGTTCAGATGTATTGTGATTTATAATGTGTTTACATCAAGTAGTTACACTCATACACTCTTGATTCACACAATCATGATTCACTCTTCCATACCATACAGGAAAGAATAAATTCATTCTTCTCTTCAGTTTACATACTGTGGATCTGGGTATGTGTTTGTGTGTGTGTGTGTGTGTGTGTGTGTGTGTGTGTGTGTAGATATATTTAGGCAAGTGACTTACACTGGAAATAGTCTCATTAGCTCAAGTGTAGTTTATTTACAATGTAAAAACTAAAACAAACCACTTTCAGCATAAAACAAAAACAAGCACACTTTTGTCTAGAGTGAGATTAGTTTATTTATAGATCAGTTCCTTGCAGTTGCCAGGTATTGCATCTCACTGCCTCACATGTCCAAAGTTAGGTTCCTGGTGCTCTTGGAGTAAATCCACAGTTAGGCTCCTACAGCTCCCACAGTTCAGGGCTCCCCAAGAGTCTCTTGGCCTCCAAATATTGCTCTCTAAGAGAGGCAAATGGGCTACAGGAGTTGCTTTTAAACAGTTCATCACCAGGTTGACTTACATTAGAGTCTGTTACTACATGCTTCATTACTGTAAATATGCACCACCTTTAAATATTTACCATATTATATGGTGTGTGTGTGTGTGTGTGTGTGTGTGTGTGTGTGTGTGTGTGTGTGTGTGTGTGTGTGTGTGTGTGTGTGTGTGTGTGTGTGTATGTATATATATATATATATATATATATATATATATATATATATCACTTTAAAATATTTCATTTAATTCGTGCTATCCAGTATACAACTATACCCACATAATCGTTATTAGCATAATGAGTTATCTTAGTATGTGTCTTTTAGTGTGTGACTTTTATGTCAAGTCAAAAATGTCAGTGGTGGAAGCAAAGTCAGTTCGCTTTCAAAACTGCAGCAGCTATTTCCATTCCAGCCTTTCCCACCTTATCATTACTTGGTTATCTTGGTTATTGAGAGTATGTATTTTACTGCAGAATCTTTACATTCTGCATGCACTTCTGCTCATTGGTCTCAATATTCTAGCATCTTTCTGCATTAGCAAGAAGTGTGGTGTGAAACTAACCACCTTCAAACCTTTAGGTCTGAAAATGCATATTTAAAAAAGTATGGCAACGTATACATTTCTGGCTCAGTTTTTCTGACCTACAGCTCTCTAATATCATCTAGGGAATATGTGGCTATCGGACAACATTATGCAGAGATACATAGAAATAATGGTTATCCTTTTTTTAATTTGAAATACAAGTTCAAAGCCTGAATTAGCTGTGGTCATCGTTGTAGTGTCTGAAAAGAATTATGTTTCCTGACAAAGGACATAATTGTTAATATCTTTTCTAAACCAAAATATTGTAGCATACAATCCCTGTCCTCTTAGAAAATTCCTAATACCCTCCCAAACACACATACACACTCTGTGGGTCACCACAACATTAAGCAGCTCATGTCTGTGTTGTTTATTTTAAAAACTCTGCTGGTTCTTTTTCTGTGTGCTAGGCGAAACATGATTTTGATAGTTTTGCTGTGTTACATTATGCTTCTAACTGAATGCTATGGTTTAAGTAAATACTTCAGTTATTGATTAAATCCCATATCAAAACTGAATTAATACTCATCATAATTTGAATTTTAATGATAGCCATATGTTTTACAACTGTTGGAAACTATCACTTTACTGCAAGCATTGCAAAAAATCTCTGCTGTTTGCTGCAGCATGCATAATCAGACTGCTATAGTGATGTGATCCATTTATAGACATCTGTTTGTACTTCAGTTGCTTTAAATGTTATACACATTTAAAGTGACTTTTTGTTATCTTAAAAACTTAATCCTTGAATTATCAGTATATCCCAGATTTTAACAGTATGTTTTTCACATCTTGTAATCTTGACTAGATACTTTCTCCCTTTGCTATTTGCCTAATAAATTCGCAGATTTCAGAAGACTTATTTCTCATGGTTTCTCTTTTCTCTTTTCCCAGTTTGGGATGGTGTTTGAGCCTACATGATGAGAAGACAGTCCTGTAGATTTACATTGGCCTTGTGATGGGTAGACAAACAGAAGGTTTCAAAGGTTACAGAAAGGCGGAGAAAAGAGACAAAGACAAAGGATGGTATCTGCAAAGATCATTCATCATCACTCGGTGCTACAAGCCAAAAGAAGTCATGAATAGCAATTGCCTTTTATTCCAAAATGGATTTGCACACCAGGGTATTTCAAATCCCTGAAAAGCCAAGTTGGGACTCATCTGCTGTATTCATCTGCCTGAAATAAGCCCTAGTAAAAGGCGTACAGAAGTTCTGAGGGTAGTCATAAAAAACAAAGCCAAGTCCTGATTTCTGTTTACTGCAGCTTCCTTTCTGCAAGATGTTGTTGTAAAAGGTTTTACTTCCTTATTAGACACTGATAGACTGGAGAAGGATGTGAATTAAAATGGTCTGCTGTCCGTTAAACATTTTGCATCTCTACCATCTTGCTGCAGCATCTGCTATGCACAATGGCAATATATTTCACTTTAAGCATTTCAGTTACTTATTCATAACATCAAGGCACATGTTCTACACTAAGATGATACACTCCTTTTTGTAAATAAACCTGCTATTTTGTCATTTTTTTAACAGTTCTGCTTATAAAGATATTGACTGCAGATGATAAAACATCTGTTTGGGTAAATCAGCAAATGGAAACATTCCTTCATGCATAATGTAAAAACAAAGTATAACATAGAAATGATTCCCCACAGAGAAACTGAATACTCGTAAAGCCTTTTTAAAATACATATGTGTACAAATTTCCTTTACATATTTTCATACCTACTCATGATAAGAAAATCATGACAAATATTTAGAAACTTCAAAAAATGGTTCTTTAAGTATTATGATATATTACCCATAACACAACTCTTCATCTCTGAGCAGTAACTTTATTTAAGGGTTTGAATGCTTGAATTTAGCTGTATACTTGGCATACACAGACCATCATACCCTAATCCACTGATGGTTTTGCTGCAGTAGAACCATGTTATTAAACATACTTGCTACCTACTTGATACAGTTCAATTTAACAAGAAGGGCAGTTTAGCTGATACAGTTCAATTTAACTAGAAGGGCAGTTTAGCTAACTCAGCAGCATGTGTAAATGTTTTCATTTGTCAAAATATAAAATTAAAAGCAGAGAAATTTAAATTTAAAATGTGTTTCTTTTAACCAGACTGGTTTAATTTTCTTTTTTATCAGCATCTTTATTTTTTCAATGCAGTGGATGTTTTATTACCAAACCCAAATTCCTTTTTGCCTTCATGTTTTAAATGTGCATTACTTTAAGCAGAACTTTGTCATTACACAATTTAAAGCATTATTATTATGATTTACTGGCATGCCTAGTTTAAACTTTACTACAGTGCAAATGCTGTACTTTCTTCCTGTGTTCTAGCTGACCTCATGTCTGTTTTTGCCTGCAATTTCCATACCTTTTTTGCAATCAGCATCAGTCTCAGACATATTTTAAAACTGTATTAATAATTAAGGAATTGTGTAAGAATACTACATGAAGCCATGCTTTCAGTAAACTTCTAGAAAACTAACAGGATGTTGTAGGATTCTACACATCCATAGCCAGCTGTTTAACAACATTTTGGTATCTCATTCTACCCTGAACCTGCCAAACGACAAAGACCCAGCAACAAATGCATCCTACTTTTCCTCCGAAAAGAATCATATCCACATATTATTTTGAAGGATTTGCAAAAATATTATCTCATAGACAGTGATGGGACCATTCTTTTCAGCTTTATATGGTTTACACTCCTCATCAGACCCCATTTTGCTGTACCCCAAGTCCCTTTCAGAGCTGTGATCATAGCAAATCAGTGCTGTTCCCCTGTACCATTAAGCCTTCTTTGTTGCATCTTCTGTCGGAGCCATGTCATGCAGAACAGCCCATGAGTTTACCCCACAATGGTGAGGCTTTTCCTTTCCATGGATGTGACCTTATTCAATGTTAGCATGTATCTTGACCTGGCTCAGAGTGACAGCAACCCACTGGTTTAGGGAAGGGAGTGTTGCACTATCACAAAGTAAGTTAGTTTCATATGTTCATATTTACTTACTAGGCTATTAATCTGTAAGTATCATTAGATGTCTTGCCTTACATTCTCATGGTAGTTTTATTAGCGCTTATATTTTGTGTATGAATAACCCCAATTGGTAAAACAAAACACTTTCCATAAAGGACATGAGTGTTAAACTAAGGTGACTTTATGACTGACCTCCGGTCATCTAGTTTTCATTTGAATAAAGTAAGAGAAGTACTTTGCTTTATGCCAAATGGAAGACAGTTCCATAGGCATGATAGTCTTCGTAATACATATCTATCCCTCCAATATGTCCTGTTTATGTTTAAAGCAACTGAGACCCCTTATTCAAGTGTTTATACAACCAATGGACTTGTAAATGAAAAATAGACCTGACAAGATAGTATCTGCTGAGGGTCTATGTGTGAGGCAGAGGTCACCTCTTAGTAGCCTGTATGATACCAAAAAGAGGGACAAAGGTTTGAGAAGGCCTTCATCATTTTTTTTACGATTTAGGCCCTTGATTTTTAGTGAGAAAGCGGTACGGTCATTCCAGTTGTGCAAAGTGTTTGGACAGGTACAAAATCAAAATTGGTATTATATTCAATGCTCAGTCTAATGAAAGCCAACTACAGTGAACTGATTACATACCTGGATCTGGACACCATACCTATAGATATAAGTTGTGTGATAAAGAAAGACTTCTTTCAAATAATGTATATGTGATGATTGAAGGACAGTTCATTGTTGACATACTGTAGGTTCCCAAATCCCTGACTATGGGATTAACTTTCAGGATGTGTTGTCAATGTGATAGTTACAAGGGTGGTCCTTCTTGCCAAAGGATACTCTTATATATTTCTTATCATTTAGGTTTAGTCCATAGTTTTGACACCAGCTATTTCTTTGGGAAAGGCTCAATTGGAGGATCTTAATGTCCTCTAGAGAGTTTATAATGGAACTAAGTTTACAGTCATCTGCAAACTTGGTCAGCCTTAGACCCGTAGTATTTGCTTTGACCTCTGTGAAGTAAATGCCAACAGAGGGGTGGCCGGAGTGAACCCTGGGGTACACTGCTAGTGACGGGTCTTTTTGAAGAGGTAGAGCCACCACCACCCCAATTTCCTGGGTTGTATTTGTGAGCTAGTTTGGTGTCCAATGAGTTACATAAGGGTTTACATTTAATGTGAAGAGTTTATCTACAATGCTTGAGTGTAGGATGGTGTCAAACACCTTTAGGAGGACTATATATGTGGTATGTTCTGATCTGCCCTCATCCATTGCTTCAGTAGCCTTCTCAGAGAAGTGAACTAGGTTAAGTTATACGAATATTCCCCTTGCTGAATCTGAACTGGCTTAGGCCAAGAGTTTGTAGGCTATCTGTGTCCTTGCTTATTAACTCCATAATGATCCTTTCGATACCATTACAGATGAGATTAGGTAGGCGTATGAGTCCACAGTTAACCATGTCAGTTGATGCCCCCCACCCTTCTGCAAGGAGATGACTATTGTTGTTCTCCATTCATTCAGCATGAAGCCTGTTTGGAGACTGATATGAAATTGCCTCCTTATGAGGTCTGACAAGTTCTGTTTCAGGCTGACCAGTAGATAGGCCAGTATGTTATCCAGCCCCATGAAATTGGTGTTTTTGGTTGAATAGTGCCTTGAGAACTTGTTCTTGGGAGATTTGAGTAGGAGGTATGGCTACAGGTATGTGATCTGGGAATATAGGAGGGGGTGAAACTGAACTAAATTTGACAACTAGAAGACTGGCTATATCCTCTGGATTCACGTATGTCATATAATTCACTATTAGCTCTGTGTAGTGCTGGGCATTGTTTCTGAGACTTCTAAAACAGTTAAAAAAGGCTTTGTGGTTATTCTTCACCATTGTGGCTAGTTTTATCTCGTGCCTTGCTTTGGTTGATTTGATTAGGGTCTATAGTTTCTTGTTCAGTTTAGCGAAATAATTTGTAGCATCTTGCAAGTTTGTGTGCAGTGATTTTTTTTTCTTTTATTATAGAGCCTACTTATATTTGGGTTCCACTATAGAGATTTCTCCTTAAATTTGGCATTGCATTTACCTTGGAGGAGGACAGATGCATCAATGCAACTACTTACATGACCAAAGAATTTAGTAGTAAAGGGTCCTGCTTAAGCAGTGGGGTTATGATATTGGAAGGGGTCTCAGATTTAGCAGTTTTGCCTTTGTATAATCTATAAATAATTAGGTATTGGATGACACTTGTGTTTTCAGTCTTATGGTGAATGTAACTGATTTCTGTATGACCAGGGAGGAAGTGACAAACTGTGGAGACCAAAACTGCCTATGTATTATTTATTTATTTATTTTACATTTGTTGACCGGGATAGTCCGACTGGATATATGTCCATTTTCAGCAATGACCCTGTGAGAAAAGCTCCAGATAACACAGATAGAACATAACAGATATGAGTCAAACATATTTACAAAGCCCTTTAGTAGGTACTCACAATATACACAGTGTGTAATAGTATACAAAAACAACAGGTTGCAGCAAGCTATTATGAGCAAGAGATGCGTAAAATATTAATTTAAATAAGGCATTGAATAAGTAGTGATTAATCAGGGTTAGTACAGGGACAAAGCCAGTGCTATTTAAAATACTGCTTGAGGCTGTTTTTGAAGAAACTTAAAGAAGATTCGAGGGTAAGTTGAGATGGAAGTGAATTCCAAGTTTTACCAACAACACTGGCAAACAGCGAGTCACTGGCTGAGTTAATGGCTTTGTGGGTTTGGACAAACAGTTTATTGGATGATCGTAGTTGCCTTGAATTACTGTATGGGTTTATGATATTTTTGAGTGCCAGAGTGGTACAGACTTTTGTGTGCTACTACAAGCTGATTGAACAGAAGTAGGCTAGGCAGTTCCAGCCACCTGAGAAGAATAAGGTTTGGACAGTGATGTGTCCTGTATGTTGAGCCCATGGCAAATCTGGCAGTATGGTTGTAACAGTGAGAGAGCTCACTGAGTTCAGTTTTGCTCAAATTGGAGTATGGGGGAGGCATACAGAAGGGTAGAGAGTGGGTGTGAGCGGGCGATTGCACTTGTAGCTAATGGAGTTTGAATAGGTTTGCTTCTATATAATGAGCCAAGCTTCTTATTAATGGTTTTTATAGTTGTATTGATATGCAGATCAAATTTGAGGTTATTGTCCACTATTACTCCTAAAAGCTTAGTATGGTCATCTGTAGAGATAGAGGTACCATTCTTGGATGTTATGGACGAGTAAAATTGGGTGGATCTACTGATGGGGAGGTAAAGAAGAGCAGTTTAGTTTTGCTGGGATTTAACAACAGATGGTGATTAGAGAGCCAATTTTCAACTGTGTTAAATGTGTTTTGTGTTAAGGTTTGCAGGTCTAAAGGGGAGGAGGCCGTACATGAAGAAATGAGGAAATCACAGCAGAAACCAAAGTAGCTCCAATTGCACAAAAGTTCAAGGAGAACAGATTATGGTGGCTTGGGCACATGTGCAGGAAAGCAGAAGACAATCTGATGAAGAATATTTGGGTCGGACAGGAAGAAGGCAAGAGGAAATGAAGGCAGAGAGGTGGATGGATTATGTGAGAGAAGATCTGTGGCAGTCAGGTATGAGTATAAAAGAATGTAGGAAAGGGCACTGAATAGGGAGAGATGGCAGCAAGTGACAGGACACTGACCCCATGTAGAAAATAGGGAAAAGGGGTTGATGATTATGATGATGATGATGACTGACATCTCCACAAGCTCCAAGATACTAATAAGAGTCCTGTCATGTTGGCTATTAATTGGATAATAAAAACATAGCTGATAATGTTGTCACATCACAGAAGAGGTTGTCTGTTTTTTTTTTCTCTGTTGGGGTGCCTATTGTGTGGAGTCTGCATGTCCTCCCAGTGTTCCCATGGGTTTCCTCCAGGTGCTCCAGTTTCCTCCTATATTCCAAAGACATGTGGTAGGTAGATGGGGCACTATAAATTGGACATAGAAGTGAGTGTACAAGTGTGTGGTGTGGAAGACATAGCAGGGCTTGCCATCCAATGGTATAAACCTTGGATCTAGAGGACTGTCAATGGTGAAGTGACACCCCGACCACATGTGCAAAAATCGGAAAAAAGGGAGATGAATGGATGGAGATATATGTAGAGAGAGACAGACAGAGGACTTTTTTTGTTTTGTTTGCTTTACAGATGCACTTTTAAGGTCTTCTAATGCTTAAACACTTTGTGGGATTAATCATCCCAGACGTTATGAGACAGGAGCAACATCACAGCTGCAGTACTTATTCAAAGGTCAAAATATATGAAACTTACATCTTCAAATGCCTTGTGAGGAAGCCCTGCTGTTTGCCAGTGGCCAGTTAATCAATTCTGAAAAAGTTATCATAACAAAATCAGTGGCATCTTTCATGGTAGTTAGACTTGGAAAGGAGTAAGAAAGGGAATGTTGCATTTTCCTCAGTTTCTCTTTGTTCCTAATCTGTATATATATAAATATATAAACACACACATACACACACACACACACACATATATATATATATATATATATATATATATATATATATATATATATATATATATATATATATATATATATATATACACATATATAGTCTGGGAATGTGGGGACTTACCGCCATGTCAGGGGTGTGGAGAGGCTTGCCCTGCAAATAAAAAAAAAAGTTTTGTTTTTTTTTTTTTGTATTTTCCAACTTGGCAATGTTGTTTTTGACCTTCCAGAACTTTACATGCTTTTGGTTTGAATAATCACATCAGTTAAACAAAATTTACAATTTTGGAAGAATTTCAAATTATTGCAAGTAGGGTTGCCACCTTTCGTTGTGCCTAAAACCGGAGTAAGGTCACACCTCTCACATTACCCATAACCCCGCCCATTCTGCCCCCTCTGCCACCAATGTTCCACCCAATTGTGATGTTATTGTGACATCAGCAGATGGGAACTCCCTCTTTTTCCATTCTTGATGCCTTCTTTCAGCTGATTTACTGTACTTATCTGTAAAAAAGCATAGTAAATCAGCCAGTTTAACAAACTCCGATACTTTGTTTCCTTTTTAGAAACAGAATATCAGAGTTTGTACAGCATTTTCTGGACTACCAGAGAATCAATCTGATTTCCAGATAGTCTGGAAAAAAAAACAGATAGGTGGCAACCCTAATTGCAAGATCTGAACATCGTTTATGCATTGCACTGCACTTCTTTCTCCATAAGTAGAATTAATTAAAAAAGTTAAATGTTTGTATTTTAACTTGGTATGGCTTGGGGCCATGTAGTGCTAATTATGGGTGTGGGAGAATTGCCACCTACTGCAAGATCTTGACCTCATTTAGTCATTTATGACTGCATTTTTCCATGAACTATGATAATGGTAAATTTTTGCCTAGTCTGGTGCCTTAGACTGTAGTAGAATTACCATGGTAGCAGTATTGTAATTTTTGCTGCAGGATTTGTGTTTCTGTGCTTCAAAAGCTGTTTACATTCCAGTTTTTCTCCTAGAGTCTTATGACTTGCCTGCTTAAAGTTGCATTGCAGTGTCTTTTTGTTTGTTACATTGCCATTTTCCCTTTTTCTTGTGTCTGCCTCAGCCGTGACTGATACAGTTCCTATATAAATTCAGCACATTTGTGTGGTACTTGGCTCATTCCCACAGGGTTCAGTAATGCTTTAACATCCTCAACTGTGTACTCAGGTGCTTTTGCTACATCCTAAACAAGAAATTCCACTCTCTCCAAGCTCTCCTCACCATGGAGAATGCAGAAATATGAGCAGTTACTGAGACACAGTTTAAAGTCATGAAGAGCACCCTGGCAATGCAGGGATATAATGTCTTCCACACATTCAGAAAGCTTACAGCACAGGCAGAGACTAAAGGTGGAAGTGTCTTGATCTACATCAAACACAAACATAATTCAAGATTGGTCAAAGAAGATAACCTGCTTGAGCTTCTCCATGTCCAAATTACCATAAGTAGAGTCCAGTATCATATCTTTGAAAGCTACAGATCATACTATATGACCCACGAAACCCATAGCTCATACTTAGATCTACTGGAGACAATTACCATTCAACCCAATACAATAGTCATGCAAAACTTTAAGTACTCTGTTTTAAACTAGGAATTCTACTTGATCCCAAACTTTCAAGCCCAGAGAGTCCATCTGTCCATTAGGGGTGCAAACATACTAGATATGGTACTCACTAATACTAGATATGGTACTTACTAATACTGCAGATTGCTGGATCCCCCCCAACTGTTGTGTCCTGTCTAGTAAGGTCAAAATTAAAATCAATGCTGTGACCCCAGCAAATCCTACAACAGTTAGGAATACACTAAGGCAAACTATTCTCTTGCACCATAGCCACATTATGGAACTCCCTCCCACCCACAATTACCTCCATACCATCATGCACCCACTTCAAAACTTTACTAAAAGTGCATATAAAACCATGCTGGTTATGCCCTTGCAACTCCCACTCTTATCACCCACCCCATCTAACCACTACCTTTCTTTCCACTTCACTAACTACCTTGATTATAGCAAACTCGGATGCTCATAAGCCTAATACTTATTATACAGCAGGAACTTCTTATTGTAACAATTGTTAATGTCTGTTATGTACTTCACAGATAAAGATTCTAGTTGTCTACTGATGTACTATGTTCTTCACCTGTAAATATGTTGTAAGTAATTGCTATGTTAAATTGTTAATCACTATGTAATCCAATGTAACTACTGTCTGTTTATTTTAACTGTGGAGCTTTTCTCCCCGGGCCTCTGCTGAAAATGGACCTACGTCCAGTCGGACACTCCCGGTCAACAAATGTAAATAAATAAATAAATAAAATAAATAAACTACCTATTATTAAATGATTACCTGACAACACATTCAGACATGGAGAACACAACAGAGCAATCTCTGACCCTGCCCTAATGGAAATGCTGCATGTTTGCAATTCAAATGGGACAAGAGTCACTCTAACATGTTCTGTTTATGTCACAGGCTAGGTTGAGATCCATAGACAGAGAGACAGATATATCTCCCAGAAATTGCTGCTCCTCTGGAATAAACTCCCACTTCACATGAAGCAGAGCTCCTCAATGACACTATTTAAGTGCAACCTTGACAATTGGATGGGAGACCGCAAATTCACCCCAGGGGTGGCATCTATGTCTCTCATGGACAGGGACAGTCAGTGCTAATCACCAATTCGCTCTGCTAACACTTTCCATCTAACCATGGTCAACTAGGGAACAAGGGTATTACATGGCTAGGTTTGTTAAGGCCCTTGGTCCATTAGCCTAGTAATCTTCTATAAACATATGAGTAATTGTATAAAAAAACTCTTTGTAGTCATGCTAATATATGGACAGAGACTTCCATGACTGCTAGAAACAAGCCCAGAACAAATTCAAAAAAAAAAAAAACAATAATCCAATCCAAGTATAACTTGGACAATTGGACGGGGAACAGAAACTTCATCCCTGGTTTGGCACCTATGCCTCTAATGGACACAGGCAACCTGTAAATTGTTCATCTCCCAGGCCCCTGCTTGTAAATGTTTCACCTCCCAAGCCCCTGCTTTATCAAAGGTACCAGAACTTGTCAGAGATTTGAGATGCATGGCTAGGCTTAAAAAGGCCCTTGTGGTCATTAGCCTGGTAAACAGCTATGAACCTATGAACCTATGATGAACCACACTGGTCGTATCCAAACATAAACGAATTGTTCAACAAAACATATCTAACATTAGGAAGTGGAGTGCTCAGCAGGATAAAAACTCTCTCATCAGGTTTAACAAACAACTAAGAGGGCAATTAAGTCTACTAAAGCCAGTTATGAGGTAAAGATAGCCTTCCCAACCAAGGACAACCACAAGTCTTTCTTTAGTTATTTCCAAAATCTCCAATTCAGTACACAACAATGCACAAAAATGATCAGTAATGCATGGTGCTGGAAGATATAGCAAATCTACTAGTCAGCAAATTCAGCTCCAATTCCATCCTGTTTTCCCCACCAGCTACCTCCCGAGTAGTACCATCAAACATAATTCCCCAACTATCACTAGGGTGCAGGTCCTAAATGTGCAGTCTATGGCTAAGAACACTACATCGATGGGTCTCAATAATATCCCAGGATCCCTCCTAAATAACCTGAAGCATGACCTATTTGAACTTCTGAATAAGTATTTGACCATATCTTTCAGACAGGCTTTGTGCCATGTGACTGGAGGACTGCAACAATCATCCCTCTGCATAAGGGTGGTCCATAAGTGAACCCTGGGAACTATAGACCCATAAGCATAACTAGTCTCTTATGCAAAGCTATGCAAAGAATTATCATGGATATGATTAATAAAGACATAGAAAACCTACAAACACTGGATCCAACCCAGTTTGGCTTCATCAAAGGCAGATCATGCCTACTCAACCTGGTGGACTTCTTTGAAAAGGTCACCAAGGCAATAGAGGAGGAAAAAAACATTGCATATTGCCTGACCTGGATAAACCATTTGATAAAATACCCAACTCTGGCATTACAAAAAACCTAAACAGAATTAGGCACTAACCAAGAAATAGGCATAATAATTAAGGTATTTTCCTCACAGACACGAGGTACAAGGTTTGATTCTCTCCTTTGAGGGAAATTGGCTAGGCTTAAAATGACCCAAAGGGCAACTAGCCTAATACCTGCATATGAACCTAGCTATGTTACATGCTGGATAGCCAGCTGCTGCTTAGAGAGGACTCAGGAAGGTAGGATAGAGGAGACCACCACCACAAAGATGCCTGTCACTAGTGGAGTCCCTCAGGGCTCTTTGCTGTGCCTGCTCCATTTTGACATTTACTTCTCAGAAGTCAAAGCCAGTGTCAAAGACCACTGGCTGACCAAGGTTCCCTAATCAGCATTCTGAGCTTTAATTAGAGCCTGGATACACTCAGACCTCCTCACTTCTCCTTCCTCTGGCCATCTTTCATTAACTGGAAGTTGCGTACCTGCATTTGTTCGTTCATCTATATTCATGATTGATCATTGCCAAGAAATGGAGTTGTGTCCCTTAACACCATTTGTTGGATCTGGATAATCTGTTCCTTCCTCATAAGCCATACCAGTGAGGAGGCCTGAGCGTATCCAGGCTCTAAATAAAGCTCAGAATGCTGATTCCTCAAATGTTGAAGATTTTATCGAAAACAAGGAGCCAAACGCAAAACTTTTTCGTTCAAGAAGGGGAATGGATCAAGACAGGAAAAACAGACAAAAATTGAAGTCAAGGACATTTGTATCCTGAGAAAGGTATTTAATACTGAAAATGACTTTACACTATACAACTTTTCTTCCAGACATTTTGATACCCTGCATGCAAATTTATTGGCGAAAGGGTTAAATTTTGTGCCTGCTGCTAGGGAAAATGTTAGCCAATGTATTCTTGACTTAAAATTATTCATCAGAAGCTTAAATTTATCTGTTTGGTTTGGTGGTAAAACAGTTGAGCTAGCTAACAGAAAGGTTAATAAAAGGTTGAGCACTTCTAGTCCACCCACAAATCCTACACTTTCTATATATGAGCACATATGTGATAAAAGTATAAGAAAAGTGATCAATGAACCAGCAAATAATGATTATTTTAACCTGAGCAAAGAAGAAATAAATATGTTAACTGGTATAGTTTAAGATAAAAGGGTAAGAATTATGAAGCCTGATAAGGGGGGAGGTGTGGTTATTATGGATGCTGAAGAATATAAGAACAAAATGAATGCCTTGTTTTTAATGGATACCTATGTAGAAATATCAAAGAATGAGATGCATATAGCTTATTTGAAAATAGATATGCATTTGTATGACATGTTAATGGATGAGCAGATTAATAAAGATGAATATGATTTTTTATACAATGACAAGCCTGTGATTGCAGGGGTATTTGGCATACCTAAGATTCATAAAAATGAAAACAAGCCTTCCCTCTGGCCAAAAGTGGACGGGAAAAGATGTAAAACATATTTCATGGCAAAATTTATAGATAATGAATTAAAGTCTGTTGTATTTCATTGCCTCAAATATGTAAAGATTCGTGGGATTTGTTAAGTAAAATCTCACAGGTTAGATTCAGTGAAGCAAGTTTGTTGGTTACTATTGATGTATGCAACCTATACTCAGTCATTCCCCATGAAGAGGGATTAAGATGGATTGAGGACATGTTGATTGAAACACAATTGTTGGAACAGGATCGTATTAATGTGACTGTTAGTTTAATGGAAATTGTCTCAAATAATTTTTATATTTTGAAGGGCAGATATTCAAACAGGCCAGTGGGGTTGCTATCGGGGCAGCGTGCGACCCCAGTTTTGCTAACCTTATAATGGCCTATTGGGAGAAACATTTTATTTTTAATAGCACAATTTGCAATTGTTGATCACATTATTCTCATTTTTGGATGATATATTTATAGTATGGGAAGATAGTGTTGACAAGTTGAAGCAATTTTTAGATTATATTAACATATCATCATCCTTTTTAAAGTTTGTGTATACTTTTCATAAGGACAAAATTTTTTTTAGATGTGTAAATTTCTAAAACTTATGAAAATCAAAGTTTTGTGTCCAACATTTACCACAAAAATACATTTTCCCTTTGAGAAAAACCCAGTTCCTATGAATTACCACATTGATGGTAGTCCACTAAACACAGAAAGCATCATAAGAGATCTGGGAACACAGGTTGACAGCAACCTTTCTTTTGGCCACCACATTGCCACTGTAGCCAGAAAGTCCTTCTATGTGGCACATCTCATTACTAAGGGTTTTGCATCCAGGAAGAAAGAGGTCATTGTCTCCCTCTACTCTTCCCTCATTAGGTCAATCATCGAGTACAATGCCTCATTTGGCATGTACCTCACTAGACACCTACAATAACTGGAGAGACCACAAAAATACCTCACAAAGAGGATCTTAGGCCTTAAACACTTGTCCTATATGGACAGACTCAAAAAACTCCAACTATTCTCTGTCTCATATTGCCTACTTAGAGGTGATCTCTGTTTGACTTACAAAGCCATGTCCGACCCAGCTCTGTTAGAAATGCTACATCTAAAGAAATCCCAATACCTCCACACTACATGCTCCAGAGACCTCAACCTCCTTACCACAATCAACAGAACAAGCTGGAGAGACAGGTTCATAACCCAGAGACTGCCCATGCTATGGAATAGACTTCCCATACATGTCAAGCGGAGCGCCTCACTGGCCCTCTTCAAAAGAAATCTTGATGAGTGGATAGGAAATAGAAAATTCACCCTGGGGATCACTCCAGTGGCTTTACTTGACAGAGGCACTGGGAACTAAGGTTGAGTGGCACAATGCCAGGGTATTCCTATGGGCTGGGCTTGTAAAGGCTCCAGGGCCATTAGCCTAGTACACACCTATGAATCTATGAAAGTTGCCATCCTGTGTTTCAGAAAAAATAGGTGGTTAAAGGCCAACTAGTGAGGTTGGTAAGAATGATTTCAGAGGAAAATACTTTCCTGTCTGAAAGTGAGAAATTGATTGACATGTTTCTCAAAAAGGGTTATCATATGCATTTTATATCCCCTGTTAGAGATGAGGTTTTCAGTAAGAGAAATAAAGGCCCCCATGGTGTTTACATACACACTGGTGAGGAATAGGAAAAGTTTTTTCCACGCTCACACCACTGCCGCAGGTTTGTCTCTGTCTCCACCTTTTGGGACAGTAATATGTTTTAGATTGCTCACTTCCATACATTCCCTATCAGCATCTGCCTTTTGCTGATGATCTTCACCCAGAAGTATGCCTCTGGAGTGCTGTGTTCCAGTAATCTCGGTAGCGGCTGGCTCTGTAACTGCAAGAATGGCTGTAGTGATAAGGTAGTTAGGGTATGTTCGACTCCCAGCCCTGGTGTGTGTGTGTGTGTGTGTGTGTGTGTGTGTGTGTGTGTGTATGTGTGTGTGTGTGTTTCAGCTGCCTGGGGACAGAGTAATGCTTAGACTGCTCACTCTCCATACATTCTCTAACTAGCATCTTTAAGCCTTTGCTGATGATGTCATCCACCTTAGAAGTATGCCTCTGGGACTTCTGTGTTCCATTAACTTTGTAGTTGTGATTCTGTAACTGCGAAATGCTATAGTGTGATAAGCATGAGGTGTATGTTCACTCCCAGCCCTGCATAAATGTGTGTGTCTGGTGTGTTTCCAGCTGCCTGGGGACAGAGTAATGCTTTTAGACTGTCACTCTCCATACATTCCCCAACGAAGCGGCCTGTGCCATTTGCTGATGACAGTCATCCACCTGTAAACATGCCCTCTGGGAGTGCTGTTCCCAGTAATTCTCAGTAGCGCAATTCTGTAACTGTGAAATGCTGTAGTGTGATAAGGCAGCTAGGTGTATGTTAGAAACTCCCAGCCCTGCCAAGTGTGTGTTTCTGTGTTATTGTGTGTGTGTGTGTGTGTGTGTGTGTGTGTGTGTGTGTGTGTGTGTGTGTGTGTCTGTGTGTGTGTCTGTGTGTTTCCAGCTGCCTGGAACAGAGTAATGCTTTTTAGACTGCTTTCGCTCCATACATTTCCCTATGGCGTTTTTACCTTTGCTGATGATGTCATCCACCTAGAAGCATGTCTCTGGGAGTGCTGTGTTCCAATAATCTCAGTGATGGATTCTGGTATTCACGAAATGCTGTGGTGTGATAGGTGGTTAGGTGTGTATGCTCGACCCCAGCCCTGCCAAATTAATGTGTGTGTGTGTGTGTGTGTCTGTGTGTTTCCAGCTGCCTGAGGGACAGAGTAATGCTTTTAGACTGCTCCTCTCCCATACATTTCCCTAATGGCATCTTTGCTTTGCTGATGATGTCATCCACCTAGAAGTAATACCTCTGGGAGCTCTGTGTTCCAGTAATCTCGGTGGCAAAAGGTTCTGTAACCGCGTAAATGCTGTAGATGTGATAAGGTGGTTAGGTGTATGTTCGACTCCCAGCTCTGCCAAGTGTGTGTGCTTCCAGCTGCCTGGTAACAAAATTATGTTTTAGACAGTTCACTCTCATTACACTCCCTATCGGCATCTTGCGCTTTGCTGATGATGTCGCCCACCCAGAAGTATGCCTCTGGGAGTGCTGTGATGCTGAAACCAGCATGGCGCGATTCTGTTGCTGCATAAAGCTGTAGTGTGGGAGAATAGACAGGTAGGTGCTCTATCCAAGGCATGGCAGGTGTGTGTGTTTGGCAGTTATACCCGGCAAGTGTGTTGGTATGTGTGGGTGGCAGTCATGGGATGTGTTCAGTGTGTTTGTTTGCTGGCCTATGATGAAAGGTATCCACAGCCCACATATTCTGCCAAAACACTGGGTTGTCAACACATATATTCACCAATGGAGTCTGGTGAGTAAATGTCAGCAGCCCTACTCTTTTACCCTTAATACAGTTTGACTCCATGTGACGCAACAAACACACATGCCTTGATAGTAACAACACTACACATGATGCAGGTGGCACATGCTTAGTTTCCTTTTTCATTCCTGTCTAATGCTTTGCTGTCGTGGTCCGCTGTTGTGATATAAATGCAATATCTACATATGTGTGTATATGTATATGTGTGTATGTATGTTTATATATAAATGTAGATATATATGTAGATATAGAGAGATAGACATAGATATAAACATATATGTCTGGGGACATCAGCACTATTGAATGTTTGTGCCAAATGATCTGTACATGATAACCTCGGATGTATGTATATCTGCCATGGCGTAGTGGTAATGCACATCGTCTGTTGTGTGTAGGGTCCTGGGTTGTAGTCGTTTAGACACCAGTTATTTTGTTGCTGGGAAGACCATGGGACATCGAATATGGTGATAGTAAGGCATCTGTTACCAGTTGTGTACGGATCTGAACGACACTAAGCAGTGATTATTAATTTGGAGGTTCGGTATGGGTCATATAACTATTCATTAGAAGACTATACTATGCAGATGAGGTTGACAATAGTGTATCTTATTTATCTCCAGGGTGTGATGCAGATCCCTGGAGTGTATGTGTGTAGTTAGCCGGCAGGGCTCAAATATAGTTGACAGCATGGGAGGGGGGGGGTCAGGCATACTGTACGTACATTGCAGAACTGGGCCTCAGGAGTGCTTCTGCCTTAGCACGCCTAAGCTAGGGGTGTGTCTATACCTGCCTGGTGACATTGGGAGGGACAAAAGTAGGGTAGTCAGTTGTGGGTGTACAGGCTGCACAAACAGGTGATGATTAACACAATTAGCAGATAACGGTAATGTGAGCAAGCAGCATACACACAGGTTTCTTCCACACTCTACATCACTGGTGTGTACCTGCGGGGACATTTCACAACACAGTCCAACCAAATGAGAAGGGCTGCAGCAGGCAACATGGACCAACATGTGCAGGAGGCTGAGGGCAGTGAGGATGTGTATGCTGCCGAACAACCCTTACTGGGGTGACATAAGACTTTATAGACCCAGGGTGACTTACCAGGGGCTACATGAGCTGGGGAAGGTGGAGCACTATGGGGTGGACAGAGACCTCCTACAGCGGCTTGTTGACCTGTGCCTGCCACACATGACACATCAAACAGGCCGAGGGAAACCCATCACAGTGGATACCATGGTATGCGTTGGCCTAAGTATACTAGCCACAGGTACCTCACACAGCACAACTGGGGATATCATGGGGATCTCACAGGCATCTGCTTCCAGAGTATTGAACCAGTTCACAGGCATGTTTTTACATGTCATCACATGCTAGCAGGTCTACATGTCCTCAACACTATGATTAGTAGACCAGCAATATGCATCTTCAACCACATGGCTGGCTACCCTGGGGTACTGGGTGCAGCCTGCACACACGCACATCAAAGCACCACCCGTGAGCGGGTAGGGCCTACATTCTACTGCAGGTGCATACCCTCCAACAACTAGGCTATATGCAATGGCCAGGCATTAGATTGAATGTGTGTGCTGTCTGCCCTGGAAGCTATGATGATTCCAATATGGCTTCTGACACAGCTGTACCACACCTTGCCAATATGGACATCTCCTACAGTCTCCTAGTGGGGGATGCTGGTAACCACTGGTGTCATGGCTGATGGCACCCATCAGCAATGCACACACACCTGAACACTCACACCATAATGTGGCGGATGCACAGGCAAAACATATAATTGAGCATGTGTTTGGGATGCTCAGGTCACGGCTCTGGTATCTGGACACATTGGAGCCCTGCAGTATTCACTAGCTACATGCACACAATTTGTTATGGTATTTGCTATGCTACAAATCTGATCCTGCAGTAACAGTTGCAGCAGGAAAGCATGGGCAGGCCACACGGCCCAACACCACTGCCAAGGCCTGTACAGGCACAGTGTGACAGCTAAGTGGGCGAACTCCCTGAGCAGGGACCCAGTCGGCGAAAGGCCAGGCACAGTATGACCTGCCCTTGGCAAAGAGGCAACACAAGGCATATTCACTGACACAGTAGGTACCCACGGTTTCTCCTCTCTGACCCGCACACATTACAATGGATGCCAAACATGACACTACCTGTGCTCATGTATAGGAAGTGCACTGTGTGCATCCATATAAGCCCTCCAGCACCATCCTCAGGTCCAGAACACCCCAGGGTATGTCTATCGACCTAACAATTGGCAGTTGTATTAGAATGTGTATTTACCCATTGCTATGGTATGTATGTGAGCATACAAGAGACTTTGTGGACGAATGTTAGGGCAGCAGACAGTACACATCCATAGTGGTACCATGACATCTGTAGCAACATACGGGGTCACAATGGTAACCAGTTTGTACACAGGGTGTCCCAACCCACTGCAGATTATGGGCTAGGAACATCATGGTGTCCAGACAGCCCACACACTCCATGCAGCTGGACAGGTGTGGACCAATACAGGCAAATTATATACAATAGCCTATGGATATGCCCAATGAATGACCCTTAACCCCAAAGACACAAAACAGACTACAGCAGGCCAGGCAGTTTGATGTAGGTTGTATAAGCTAGGACGTCCAACACTGCTATGCTGGTATTTAAAGCTGGGAACTGACATACACTGGTATCCCTCCAACCAGCAATTTAGGTAGGTCCACACACTGACATTGAGTACCTGGCATACCAGTACAGTAGTGGCAGATGTGTACAACTGTCAGCTGTGCCCCCGTCAAACCTACACATGTGAGAGTCATGTGCGCCACCCACGGTGCTGTGTGTAGGACTGTGATGTGGTTTGGATGTCCCCCACGCTTATGCAGACATGTAGCAACTGTCAATGCCACATGACCATTAGCGCCCTGCAGACACAGCATTACACCCGTCTGTGTAAAACGGAGGGTCGGGCAACACGGTACTGACTATCTGGACATGTGACACATGCGACAGCTGACCATACTTGGCATGCCCACACACATGACGGTATGACGGTGATAATGTCGGTCGACAACATGCGTAACAGTCATACTGGGCATGCTTCACACACTGAAACACTGGATGGCCAGGCATGCATACACCAGTGGTCTGGACATACCTGCCAGTACATTGCTATATTGTTGGATGACTGTGCTGTATGGTGTGTGGTGTGGTCTATTGTCTCATACATATGCCATGGTCTATTGTTAATTCATGAGCTATGTGTGCAGGGTACTGCTACCAGCACGTGAATAGGACGGTTCTTGTTTGCGGACAGACAGACGCCTTTGGACACGGACTGGGGTAAGGCACATTCCAGCAGGTGGGAGCAGTTAAAGCGGGGTTTGCACAGTGTTAAGCACTGCTGACCCCTGGTTACAGCACCTGGCACCCGCTTAGACCTCCACATTTCTTTGACAGTGCACTACTGGCATACTGGTAGACAAACACGCCACAGCCGCCGCTCACCGACATTTGTGCTTACATTTGCCACTCACGCTGGGTGTGTGCGATCCCTTGTGATGTGTATTACATCGACTACATGACTACAGTATCGGTTATGTCTAACCATTTGGCAACGGCAGGCGCTCGACTGCACTGGGACTCAGCGGCTCGTCCAGTGGCGTAATCGTATTATGCGCGCGTACCTCATACCGATCTGCTCCCATCTGCCTGATACATGGGAACTGATAACTGCAATGCTGACATGTGAATGTTATTTGTTAACGCAGCTGTTTCCCCAATTCATGCTACTGCATACCTACTGTAATGCTTTTCCACCTTTCAGATTGCAGGACGGGAGACTGTAGGAGTAACACCTTTCCCGCTTTGCATGGGACAGTCCCTCATTAGGCATATGTCATGTGACAATACTCTAGCCATTGCAACTGTCCTGATTAGGGGACATTCTCATATTCTACTTGTATGTAATGGTTGCTTGTTACAGGTCTTGCATACCTGACATGTCGATATGTTATATGTAGTAGCATAAGCAACTTTACTGCTGCTGGACTAAGCTTTGATTTGTGCTGATATGCATATTTCTGTACTATGCATGGCTGTAGGTTTGTTCTGCCCTGGTATGTCTGACATTTCTACAGAGCAGGTCCCAATTTGGCCATTCAGAATGGTGGCGGCCCTATAGATCCTATATGTAGAGCTGTCACGTGTCAAGGCAACACATACCCACAGCCAGTAGTAAACTGACTACTTCAACAGTTTGCATACGTTAAGGTTATTCTTGTAGCATTTTAATTGTTAATACTGTTTCCTATTACATGTAGCTGTTTCTGATACAACAACTTAATTTCTGACACCACTACACACAATGGCCTCTTTTCCCGAACTCACAGGCCATGTGTCATAACATTCATTTTGCAGGACACAACTGCCCAGACGGGTGTGTCCCTCAAAGGCGTATGGGTGGTAAACCTCATCTATTATGCTATCATCTACCTAAGGTGGTCAGCAAGTTATGCATTTTCCATCACTAGCACACCTCACATACCAATGGGGGAGAATGAACACTGTATCAGGAACACTGCATAACACCCTGTGGGACACATTTAGACGATTGGTTCTATTAACCAGACACATTGACAGTCACAGAGCATATGTATTCATTCACGTTTTTCGAGGTACATGCTGTTTATGACTCATACATGTTGTCATCTGTCATTACCTGTAGTCTGCCATCTGTCCACCTAATATCACTAGTTCTGGAAGTGTTTAGTTGGACTTTGTTACATTCTGATTCATAACTATGGATGTCCATGCTAATCGGGTACACGGCACGGATTTGGTCCCTATGTATTCCCCCGATGGTTTACAGAATATCCGGTAGATGTGCTCTTCAGGTTTGGGAGGTATAGGCGTCTGCTATGCCCACATAGGAATATTAATGACTTCCACTGGGCGGGCCTACTACATCTCTGCCAACCAGCATCTGCACACTTAAGCCCATTATTGTATACCCATGGTTCACCGACCTGGCACCCCTCTACAGCACTCAGGAGAACTACTTACTGTGAGCGCAGCTGGGGTATGAGCACACTGCTACACATTGCCCAGTCTCCCCGTCTTGGGACACATGTCGTACGTTTTGTCAACCCATGTGTTATTACACTTGCACAACCTACTGTTCCATGTACAGCTACATCCTGCTTGCGTCAATGACTACAGGTTACCTGTATAGTGAATTTTTGGTGTCCCACAAGGGACCCCGTTATCCATGTTTAAAGTGTAGACCTTGCAGATCTCGCCCACTGGTACTTTCCTGCTGCTGGTTTGGAATACAGCGGTGTATTTGCCTTTATTGCGTGTCTGTATTTCTGACCGGCCTAGCTGGGTGGTGTGAGAGGTAAAACGTTTATTTGTTGGACCTCCCAGTAACATATGCTCGGTCTGAACATATGTTACCCCTAATTGCTGTAAAGTAACCTAGTTATGTACATGTGCATATCTACAATGACATCTATATTTGTTTTTTGTGTATGTGTATATATCAATACCTGTTGTATGTATATATATATTTCTATCTAAATATATATGTATACATCTTTGTGTGTTTCCTTTCACATTTGACTATTTTATTCATTTATATGTACGATGAATATTATTCTGGACATCAATTATAAATTCACTACAGGTATGCAATAGTCCTGTCAACAAATGTGACAGTTGGTTAGTATGCATATGTGTACGGACCTCTGTGATACTCAGGGACTAGTTTCTACAGTGACAGGGACAAGGCTATGACAAATCAGGGACAATTGCGGACACTTCTACCATATTAGTACTATTAACTTGGAACGTGTTGACAGATTTGTATTACTACTTATTTTCTGCAGTTAAATGCGTCTATTACTCTTAATTGTTGTAATTAGTCATTCTCATTCAACACCTTTCCTCCAAAGGTCACTGGCTTTGTGAGTGATTAAGAGGCTGGCCAGTTATTGTGCAAATGCTCTGACCATTGGTAGGGTTGATACATTGTCATATGTACAGGTTGGGATATATTCTGGGGACACCAGATTGTTTAGGCCAACACATACCCACGGTCAGTGCAGGTTTAGAACATTCATTACTGTCCTAGCTGAGAGCCTATACCTTTAGCACTTTAGTTGTTAGTCTGTTTCTTGTCTAATTACGATTTTCTATCCTGACATGACTGCTTTAGGCAACTGTTACATGCAGTATGGTGCATAGTTATTTCCTACAATCACAGGACATTTGGCATTGTATCATTGTTGGTCAGGACACATCTACCCACACAGTGACTGTCCCTCACACAGTGGATCAGGGTGTATCCTGTTTATGTCAGTGCCTTCATCACTCTATTTCCAAGTGCCACTATGCGAATGTGTACAATTTATTCTCTCGATTATTCATGTGGGGACACGTGCGTCACGGGCAGGTGTTTGATCCTAGGTAGTAGGTTCTGCATGACCGTCTAGGCTGGACAGTCTCGTGCACCACTACTGCACATTCCAACTTGTGTCCAGATGTCTACAGGACTGGACATCGTGTCTTGATACCCATTCTGATGTTTACACAAGTTACTTATCCCATGAGGGATATCCAAAAATTTAACAAGACCAATACCGACCATTCTTTTGGCTTTACAAAAATGTATTGGGGATTTTACATGCAAGGGATACATAGTTTGCAATCCTGAAACTGCCTAGGGTGACACTGCCTACTGCATATGAGTAGTGGTCACTATGTGTAGATGTAGCTGCGCCAAGCTAGTAGGCCAAGTATGGCTGGATTTAGTGGACGTTCAGGTATGGGGACGGGTTGTGTGCTGTGGAAGGAATGATGAGCATTCCATTATGCATCCAGGTGTGCTGCATTTGAATGGGCCGGTTTCCTCAGGACCAATCTGTGGGTATGTGCTGGTGACATTTCTGTACATTTGTATTGCACATTTTAATATTCCTATGTTTGTGGGATTGTGTTCTACAGTATGGCCTGTCAGGTTGTATTGCAGATGTGTATACATGTTATTTGTGTTTCTTTCTGATTCACCTGCTGCTCCTCCAGTTCACCTATTCTGCATATGACACAGTCTCGCCTTTGAGGATTATACCATTACCCATCCCCCCCACGCACATATTCCTGACACTCCATCCATCACTGCTTTGGTTGATAGCCCATGACACGGTCAAGGTAACACATTGCATACGCTACATATATCAGGTATCTGTACGGGTGTGTGGACTACCCTGGCATGTTTCACCTTCCACATGCTATACATCATGCACATAGGTACACGCCCATACTTAACTTTCATGACATGGTTGGTACACCCAGGTAATACCCGTTCAACTGTGACACATCGTGACAAGTACGGCTTGGACTGCATATGTGCAGATTTTGGCCGACTGCTCTGATCATTGGTAGGGTGCCACCTTTTCCTATGTCCAGGATGGGATATATTCCAGACACATATCCGATTGTACTGGACAATACATACCCACAGTCAATGCTATGGATAATACTGTTCCTTTAAGCCTACATGTTGCCTTATTGTTGTAGCAGTTTATATGCTCCTTCTGTTTTGTTTTCTTGCTTATTCTATTTCTTGTCACATATGGTATGTTAAATACGGACATACCTATTGTATGTGACTATTACATGCGTTGTGGGATATAATTCTGTCATACGGTCACTAGATATTTACATTTATTATGGTTTTGTTATGGACACATCTGCCCAGCTGTGTACTCTCCCTCACAATGTGAGACAGCTGGTGACCCTGACCATTGGGCTGGACGTAGCTATTGGTGGTGAGCTAACATGATGCGTTTCACTTCCACTTGGTATAACTATCTACACTGCGTTGGACTACGGGTACACGGTTTTCAATGTCATTTGTTCGAGGGATGGGAACCCATTATTCCCTACCATGCATTTGTTTGCTTCTTCATTTTGTGTTCGCAGGAACTGTCTTGCATGCTTTGCATATGTTTCAGTATCCACGGACACTGACAGATGTGATTACTATTGCATGCAAACTGTTATATGCAAGCATTTTAGGTTGCACGTCGACAGCTGACATTTCCACACCTCCGTGCGGCACTTCAACACACCCTATGCACTCGCGCTCGTTTCCTATGCACGTGGCTGTGGCGGCAGCACGCCTTCATTAATATGCATTTGGCGCTACTGCGCCATCTTCACGCCACATGGTTGGCGCAAACCTAACGCTGGCCTTGCGCCGAGCTTCATGAATCCCGGGGTTGAACATGTCATTTAATTAGAAATTCATTTTGAATGCTTTGTTTTACATTTGTCAAGTAAAAATCAGTTAAATGAATTTTAGTACCTGGAAATATCTTTCTGACCTGTATGCAATTCAGTTGATCATTAGATGATTCACTTCTGTATATTCCTCCAATTGTAGCTGCACGCCTCTTGGTGTTAAAGAAGTTTTACTTTGGGTCCCATTCTGACACCATGTCGCTTGTCTTGTGTATTCATGATGAGGTTTGGATGATCGTTTAAGTCATTTATTACATACAAACACATCAAGATGGATAACTGAAACATAAATCCTAAACGAACTGACTAACTAACTGCTACACAGATACATAGGTTCATAGGTGTTTACTAGGCTAACGACCACAAGGTTCTTTTTAAGCCCAGCCATGCACCCCAAATCTCTGGCAAGTTCTGATACCCTTGATAATTTTAAGCATGGGCCTGGGAGATGAACCATTTACAGGTTACCTGTTTGCATTAGAGACATAGGTGCCAAACAGGGATGAATTTCCGGTTCCCCATCCAATTGTCCAAATCGCACATGAATTTTGTTAGGGCATGCTTTCACTTTGGCTACTCACTCAAAATGGCACTCTTGCTTGCATGTGCACAGTACTTATATGCACGTGCCCACAGACTGGAACACACACTCTGATCTACAGATACCATTGAAAATTATGTAAGAGGGGTCCTTGGAAAACTAGGCTTGAATGCAAGGAAGCCAAGTGACAGGTAAAGACAAATGCCACTGGAATTTATGGTCTTAATGACTTGTTCTCTCTTTCTTGCTTCTTAAGGCTGAGGTATTAACATCATAAAGAATGGATGTTTATACTTTTTGGGTGTGGTAATAGTGGGACACCGTTTTGTATGTAAGTGATACTAGATCGAAAAGTACTGTATGACATGTATTTATTAAATGTGTTTATATGAAAAGATATTTGATACTTCATCAGTTTTACGGGCAGGTGTTTGATCCTAGGTAGTAGGTGTCTGTCTTAGGTGGGGGATTGATTTTTTAGTTATTTACTGTTGAGAACATGTATTTTAATGGATTACAAGTTTTTTACTCCATATTAAGTGTACTGTTGTTTTAAATTTTAGATGTACAACAGCCCGATGGTTACTTTGTTACGTTTGTGGGCTTTTTTGTTTTTAAATCATGGATTTTTGTTAAATCATTACTCTGATGAAGTCCAGTGATCTTTCAGGGATGAAAGAGCTTAGTAAAGTTTTTTGCAATAAAAGGTGCAAGTTTTAACTTATTACCATCACGGTAAAGAGATCGATTTTGGATTCTTTCATTCTCTGTTTGTTTCTGCTTCTTGCTTGGTTAATTAAATTATAGATATGCAAGTGTGTGTGTGTGTGTGTGTGTGTGTGTGTGTGTGTGTGTGTGTGTGTGTGTGTGTGTGTGTGTGTGTGTATGTTTATGCTACAAATGCGGTATTGAAATTTAATGCATTGTGGTGAGTTTGTATTTCAAATGGGTAAAGCTTTTATATGTTATCCCCAATAAATCATGTATTGACTAGAGTAAAGATTGTTTGCCATGCCTGTTTGGATATAGAATTCACATTCCTGATTTTAAAGTTGCATACAAGTATTTCTTTATTTTCCTTTTTAGTTTAAGGATGCTCTGTACCATTTCTTATCCTTGTCTTTTGGTAGTGATGGAGAGAATTCAGGTAGTGTATGATATAAATAGGTTTCTGTATACAAGTTTGCATACTATAGGCACAAATCACAATATTACAGTCATGATTTGTCAAAGTATGGATGCACTGAAGCTGAAAAAGCAGAACAAAAAAACACTAAGCAAAGATTGCATTCAACCTATACAGCAGCATAATAGCAGTGCATATCTTGGAAATTACTTATAAAAATATATAGATGTCTGAATAAAAAACAATAATCTGACGTGGATATATGAGAAGTGACACTGTTTACACTGAGGTAGCTGGAATATGCAAGTTGTAT
The DNA here is from genome assembly GCF_019279795.1 of Protopterus annectens. NCBI lineage: Eukaryota > Metazoa > Chordata > Ceratodontiformes > Protopteridae > Protopterus > Protopterus annectens. The sequence continues at coordinate 441,174,138 of NC_056748.1, forward strand.
GTGTATGTGCATGAATGCGCGTGATCAAACTTGGAAAAAAGGATATCAAAGAGAACTTTATTAATCAGTGCACTAATGAAATAAAGTGCAAAATTTAAATGTGTGCTGTACAGCCCTTTTTTGTTGACAATTAATCACTGTCATGTAATTCCACACCAGTCTCCTTTGTGTTTCTTTGTTAACCACAAATGACTGATGTCCATTCATCAAAATGCACCACTCAAAACTGCACAGAATGCAATTCAGAGTATACACCTCAGTGAATGTGTTCAGATGTATTGTGATTTATAATGTGTTTACATCAAGTAGTTACACTCATACACTCTTGATTCACACAATCATGATTCACTCTTCCATACCATACAGGAAAGAATAAATTAATTCTTCTCTTCAGTTTACATACTGTGGATCTGGGTATGTGTTTGTGTGTGTGTGTGTGTGTGTGTGTGTGTGTGTGTGTGTGTGTGTGTGTGTGTGTGTGTGTGTGTGTGTGTAGATATATTTAGGCAAGTGACTTACACTGGAAATAGTGTCATTAGCTCAAGTGTAGTTTATTTACAATGTAAAAACTAAAACAAACCACTTTCAGCATAAAACAAAAACAAGCACACTTTTGTCTAGAGTGAGATTAGTTTATTTATAGATCAGTTCCTTGCAGTTGCCAGGTATTGCATCTCACTGCCTCACATGTCCAAAGTTAGGTTCCTGGTGCTCTTGGAGTAAATCCACAGTTAGGCTCCTACTGCTCCCACAGTTCAGGGCTCCCCAAGAGTCTCTTGGCCTCCAAATATTGCTCTCTAAGAGAGGCAAATGGGCTACAGGAGTTGCTTTTAAACAGTTCATCACCAGGTTGACTTACATTAGAGTCTGTTACTACATGCTTCATTACTGTAAATATGCACCACCTTTAAATATTTACCATATTATATGGTGTGTGTGTGTGTGTGTGTGTGTGTGTGTGTGTGTGTGTGTGTGTGTGTGTGTGTGTGTGTGTGTGTGTGTGTGTGTGTGTGTGTGTGTGTATGTATATATATATATATATATATATATATATATATATATCACTTTAAAATATTTCATTTAATTTGTGCTATCCAGTATACAACTATACCCACATGATCGTTATTAGCATAATGAGTTATCTTAGTATGTGTCTTTTAGTGTGTGACTTTTATGTCAAGTCAAAAATGTCAGTGGTGGAAGCAAAGTCAGTTCGCTTTCAAACTGCAGCAGCTATTTTCATTCCAGCCTTTCCCACCTTATCATTACTTGGTTATCTTGGTTATTGAGAGTATGTATTTTACTGCAGAATCTTTACATTCTGCATGCACTTCTGCTCATTGGTCTCAATATTCTAGCATCTTTCTGCATTAGCAAGAAGTGTGGTGTGAAACTAACCACCTTCAAACCTTTAGGTCTGAAAATGCATATTTAAAAAAGTATGGCAACGTATACATTTCTGGCTCAGTTTTTCTGACCTACAGCTCTCTAATATCATCTAAGGAATATGTGGCTATCGGACAACATTATGCAGAGATACATAGAAATAACGGTTATCCTTTTTTTAATTTGAAATACAAGTTCAAAGCCTGAATTAGCTGTGGTCATCGTTGTAGTGTCTGAAAAGAATTATGTTTCCTGACAAAGGACATAATTGTTAATATCTTTTCTAAACCAAAATATTGTAGCATACAATCCCTGTCCTCTTAGAAAATTCCTAATCCCCCCCCCCCCCCAAACACACATACACACTCTGTGGGTCACCACAACATTAAGCAGCTCATGTCTGTGTTGTTTATTTTAAAAACTCTGCTGGTTATTTTTCTGTGTGCTAGGCGAAACATGATTTTGATAGTTTTGCTGTGTTACATTATGCTTCTAACAGAATGCTATGGTTTAAGTAAATACTTCAGTTATTGATTACATCCCATATCAAAACTGAATTAATACTCATCATAATTTGAATTTTAATGATAGCCATATGTTTTACAACTGTTGGAAACTATCACTTTACTGCAAGCATTGCAAAAAATCTCTGCTGTTTGCTACAGCATGCATAATCAGACTGCTATAGTGATGTGATCCATTTATAGACATCTGTTTGTACTTCAGTTGCTTTAAATGTTATACACATTTAAAGTGACTTTTTGTTATCTTAAAAACTTAATCCTTGAATTATCAATATATCCCAGATTTTAACAGTATGTTTTTCACATCTTGTAACATCTTGACTAGATACTTTCTCCCTTTGCTATTTGCCTAATAAATTCGCAGATTTCAGAAGACTTATTTATCATGGTTTCTCTTTTCTCTTTTCCCAGTTTGGGATGGTGTTTGAGCCTACATGATGAGAAGACAGTCCTGTAGATTTACATTGGCCTTGTGATGGGTAGACAAACAGAAGGTTTCAAAGGTTACAGAAAGGCGGAGAAAAGAGACAAAGACAAAGGATGGTATCTGCAAAGATCATTCATCATCACTCGGTGCTACAAGCCAAAAGAAGTCATGAATAGCAATTGCCTTTTATTCCAAAATGGATTTGCACACCAGGGTATTTCAAATCCCTGAAAAGCCAAGTTGGGACTCATCTGCTGTATTCATCTGCCTGAAATAAGCCCTAGTAAAAGGCGTACAGAAGTTCTGAAGGTAGTCATAAAAAACAAAGCCAAGTCCTGATTTCTGTTTACTGCAGCTTCCTTTCTGCAAGATGTTGTTGTAAAAGGTTTTACTTCCTTATTAGACACTGATAGACTGGAGAAGGATGTGAATTAAAATGGTCTGCTGTCCGTTAAACTTTTTGCATCTCTACCATCTTGCTGCAGCATCTGCTATGCACAATGGCAATATATTTCACTTTAAGCATTTCAGTTACTTATGCATAACATCAAGGCACATGTTCTACACTAAGATGATACACTCCTTTTTGTAAATAAACCTGCTATTTTGTCATTTTTTTAACAGTTCTGCTTATAAAGATATTGACTGCAGATGATAAAACATCTGTTTGGGTAAATCAGCAAATGGAAACATTCCTTCATGCATAATGTAAAAGCAAAGTATAACATAGAAATGATTCCCCACAGAGAAACTGAATACTCGTAAAGCCTTTTTAAAATACATATGTGTACAAATTTCCTTTACATATTTTCATACCTACTCATGATAAGAAAATCATGACAAATATTTAGAAACTTCAAAAAATGATTCTTTAAGTATTATGATATATTACCCATAACACAACTCTTCATCTCTGAGCAGTAACTTTATTTAAGGGTTTGAATGCTTGAATTTAGCTGTATACTTGGCATACACAGACCATCATACCCTAATCCACTGATGGTTTTGCTGCAGTAGAACCATGTTATTAAACATACTTGCTACCTACTTGATACAGTTCAATTTAACAAGAAGGGCAGTTTAGCTGATACAGTTCAATTTAACTAGAAGGGCAGTTTAGCTAACTCAGCAGCATGTGTAAATGTTTTCATTTGTCAAAATATAAAATTAAAAGCAGAGAAATTTAAATTTAAAATGTGTTTCTTTTAACCAGACTGGTTTAATTTTCTTTTTTATCAGCATCTTTATTTTTTCAATGCAGTGGATGTTTTATTACCAAACCCAAATTCCTTTTTACCTTCATGTTTTAAATGTGCATTACTTTAAGCAGAACTTTGTCATTACATAATTTAAAGCATTATTATTCTGATTGACTGGCATGCCTAGTTTAAACTTTACTACAGTGCAAATGCTGTACTTTCTTCCTGTGTTCTAGCTGACCTCATGTCTTTGTTTTTGCCTGCACCTTCCATACCTTTTTTGCAATCAGCATCAGTCTCAGACATATTTTAAAACTGTATTAATAATTAAGGAATTGTGTAAGAATACTACATGAAGCCATGCTTCCAGTAAAGTTCTAGAAAACTAACAGGATGTTGTAGGATTCTACACATCCATAGCCAGCTGTTTAACAACATTTTGGTATCTCATTCTACCCTGAACCTGCCAAACGACAAAGACCCAGCAACAAATGCATCCTACTTTTCCTCCGACAAGAATCATATCAACATATTATTTTGAAGGATTTGCAAAAAATATTATCTCATAGACAGTGATGGGACCATTCTTTTCAGCTTTATATGGTTTACACTCCTCATCAGACCCCATTTTGCTGTACCCCAAGTCCCCTTCAGAGCTGTGATCATAGCAAATCAGTGCTGTTCCCCTGTACCATTAAGCCTTCTTTGTTGCATCTTCTGTCGGAGCCATGTCATGCAGAACAGCCCATGAGTTTACCCCACAATGGTGAGGCTTTTCCTTTCCATGGATGTGACCTTATTCAATGTTAGCATGTATCTTGACCTGGCTCAGAGTGACAGCAACCCACTGGTTTAGGGAAGGGAGTAAGTTAGTTTCATGGGTTCATATTTACTTACTAGGCTATTAATCTGTAAGTATCATTAGATGTCTTGCCTTACATTCTCATGGTAGTTTTATTAGCGCTTATATTTTGTGTATGAATAACCCCAATTGGCAAAACAAAACCCTTTCCATAAAGGACATGAGTGCTAAACTAAGGTGACTTTATGACTGACCTCCGGTCATCCAATTTTCATTTGAATAAAGTAAGAGAAGTACTTTGCTTTATGCCAAATGGAAGACAGTTCCATAGGCATGATAGTCTTCGTAATACATATCTATCCCTCCAATATGTCCTGTTTATGTTTAAAGCAACTGAGACCCCTTATTCAAGTGTTTATACAACCAATGGACTTGTAAATGGAAAATAGACCTGACAAGATAGTATCTGCTGAGGGTCTATGTGTGAGGCAGAGGTCACCTCTTAGTAGACTGTATGATACCAAGAAGATGGACAAAGGTTTGAGAAGGCCTTCATCATTTTTTTTACGATTTAGGCCCTTGATTTTTAGTGAGAAAGCAGTACGGTCATTCCAGTTGTGCAAAGTGTTTGGACAGGTACAAAATCAAAATTGGTATTATATTCAATGCTCGGTCTAATGAAAGCCAACTACAGTGAACTGATTACATACCTGGATCTGGACACCATACCTATAGATATAAGCTGTGTGATAAAGAAAGACTTCTTTCAAATAATGTATATGTGATGATTGAAGGACAGTTCATTGTTGACATACTGTAGGTTCCCAAATCCCTGACTATGGGATTAACTTTCAGGATGTGTTGTCAATGTGATAGTTACAAGGGTGGTCCTTCTTGACAAAGGATACTCTTATATATTTCTTATCATTTAGGTTTAGTCCATAGTTTTGACACCAGCTATTTCTTTGGGAAAGGCCCAGTTGGAGGATCTTAATGTCCTCTAGAGAGTTTATAATGGAACTAAGTTTACAGTTATCTGCAGACTTGGTCAGCCATAGACCCGTAGTATTTGCTTTGACCTCTGTGAAGTAAATGCCAACAGAGGGGTGGCCGGAGTGAACCCTGGGGTACACTGCTAGTGACGGGTCTTTTTGAAGAGGTAGAGCCACCACCACCCCAATTTCCTGGGTTGTATTTGTGAGCTAGTTTGGTGTCCAATGAGTTACATAAGGGTTACATTTAATGTGAAGAGTTTATCTACAATGCTTGAGTGTAGGATGGTGTCAAACACCTTTAGGAGGACTATATATGTGGTATGTTCTGATCTGCCCTCATCCATTGCTTCAGTAGCCTTCTCAGAGAAGTGAACTAGGTTAAGTTATATGGATATTCCCCTTGCTGAATCTGAACTGGCTTAGGCCAAGAGTTTGTAGGCTATCTGTGTCCTTGCTTATTAACTCCATAATGATCCTTTCGATACCATTACCTTTCGATACCATTACAGATGAGATTAGGTAGGCGTATGAGTCCACAGTTAACCATGTCAGTTGATGCCCCCCACCCTTCTGCAAGGAGATGACCATTGTTGCTCTCCATTCATTCAGCATGAAGCCTGTTTGGAGACTGATATGAAATTGCCTCCTTATGAGGTCTGACAAGTTCTGTTTCAGGCTGACCAGTAGATAGGCCAGTATGTTATCCAGCCCCATGAAATTGGTGTTTTTAGTTGAATAGTGCCTTGAGGACTTGTTCTTGGGAGATTTGAGTAGGAGGTATAGCTACAGGTATGTGATCTGGGAATATAGGAGGGGGTGAAACTGAACTAAATTTGACAACTAGAAGACTGGCTATATCCTCTGGATTCACGTATGTCATATAATTCACTATTAGCTCTGTGTAGTGCTGGGCATTGTTTCTGAGACTTCTAAAACAGTTAAAAAAGGCTTTGTGGTTATTCTTCACCATTGTGGCTAGTTTTATCTTGTGCCTTGCTTTGGTTGATTTGATTAGGGTCTATAGTTTCTTGTTCAGTTTAGCGAAATAATTTTTAGCATCTTGCAAGTTTGTGTGCAGTGATTTTTTTTTCTTTTATTATAGAGCCTACTTATATTTGGGTTCCACTATAGAGATTTCTCCTTAAATTTGGCATTGTATTTACCTTGGAGGAGGACAGATGCATCAATGCAACTACTTACATGACCAAAGAATTTAGTAGTAAAGGGTCCTGCTTAAGCAGTGGGGTTATGATATTGGAAGGGGTCTCAGATTTAGCAGTTTTGCCTTTGTATAATCTATAAATAATTAGGTATTGGATGACACTTGTGTTTTCAGTCTTATGGTAAATGTAACTGATTTCTGTATGACCAGGGAGGAAGTGACAAATTGTGGAGACCAAAACTGCCTATGTATTATTTATTTATTTATTTTACATTTGTTGACCGGGATAGTCCGACTGGATAAATGTCCATTTTCAGCAATGACCCTGTGAGAAAAGCTCCAGATAACACAGATAGAACATAACAGATATGAGTCAAACATATTTACAAAGCCCTTTAGTAGGTACTCACAATATACACAGTGTGTAATAGTATACAAAAACAACAGGTTGCAGCAAGCTATTATGAGCAAGAGATGCGTACAATATTAATTTAAATAAGGCATTGAATAAGTAAGGATTAATCAGGGTTAGTACACGGACAAAGCCAGTGCTCTTTAAAATACTGCTTGAGGCCGTTTTTGAAGAAACATAAAGAAGGTTCGAGGGTAAGTTGAGATGGAAGTGAATTTGTTTTACCAACAACACTGGCAAACAGCGAGTCGCTGGCTGAGTTAATGGCTTTGTGGGTTTGGATCAACAGTATATTGGATGATCATAGTTGCTTGAATTACTGTATGACATTATGATATTTTTGAGTGCCAGAGTGGTACAGGCTTTTGTGTGCTACTATAAGCTGATTGAACAGAAGTAGGCGAGGCAGTTCTAGCCACCCAAGAAGACTGAGGTTTTGACAGTGATGTGTCCTGTATGTTGAGCCTATGGCAAATCTGGCAATATGGTTGTAACAGTGAGAGAGCTTACTAAGTTCAGTTTTGCTCAAATTGGACAGTATGAGGGAGGCATACAGAAGGGTAGAGAGTGGGTGTGAGCGGGCGATTGCACTTGTAGCTAATGGAGTTTGAATAGGTTTGCTTCTATATAATGAGCCAAGCTTCTTATTAATGGTTTTTATAGTTGTATTGATATGCAGATCAAATTTGAAGTTATTGTCCACTATTACTCCTAAAAGCTTAGTATGGTCATCTGTAGAGATAGATGTACCATTCTTAGATGTTATGGACGAGTAAAATTGGGTTGATCTACTGGTGGGAGGTAAAGAGGAGCAGTTTAGTTTTGTTGGGATTTAACAACAGATGGTGATTAGAGAGCCAATTTCCAACTGTGTTAAATGTGTTTTGTGTTAAGGTTTGCAGGTCTAAATGGGAGGAGGCCATACATGAAGAAATGAGGAAATCACAGCAGAAACCAAAGTAGCTCCAATTGCACAAAAGTTCAAGGAGAACAGATTATGGTGGCTCGGGCACATGTGCAGGAAAGCAGAGGACAATCTGATGAAGAATATTTGGGTCGGACAGGAAGAAGGCAAGAGGAAATGAAGGCAAAGAGGTGGATGGATTATGTGAGAGAAGATCTGTGGCAGTCAGGTATGAGTATAAAAGAATGTAGGAAAGGGCACTGAATAGGGAGAGATGGCAGCAAGTGACAGGACACTGACCCCATGTAGAAAATGGGGAAAAGGGGTTGATGATTATGATGATGATGATGACTGACATCTCCACAAGCTCCAAGATACTAATAAGAGTCCTGTCATGTTGGCTATTAATTGGATAATAAAAACATTGCTGATAATGTTGTCACATCACAGAAGAGGTTGTCTGTTTTTTTTCTCTGCTGGGTGCCTATTGTGTGGAGTCTGCATGTCCTCCCAGTGTTCCCATGGGTTTCCTCCAGGTGCTCCAGTTTCCTCCTATATTCCAAAGACATGTGGTAGGTAGATGGGGCACTATAAATTGGACATAGAAGTGAGTGTGCAAGTGTATGGTGTGGAAGACATAGCAGGGCTTGCCATCCAATGGTATAAACCTTGGATCTAGAGGACTGTCAATGGTGAAGTGACACCCCGACCACATGTGCAAAAATCGGAAAAAAGGGAGATGAATGGATGGAGATATATGTAGAGAGAGACAGACAGAGGACTTTTTTTGTTTTGTTTGCTCTACAGATGCACTTTTAAGGTCTTCTAATGCTTAAACACTTTGTGGGATTAATCAGCCCAGACATTATGAGACAGGAGCAACATCACAGCTGCAGTACTTATTCAAAGGTCAAAATATATGAAACTTACATCTTCAAATGCCTTGTGAGGAAGCCCTGCTGTTTTCCAGTGGCCAGTTAATCAATTATGAAAAAGTTATCATAACAAAATCAGTGGCATCTTTCATGGTAGTTAGACTTGGAAAGGAGTAAGAAAGGGAATGTTGTATTTTCCTCAGTTTCTCTTTGTTCCTAATCTGTATATATATAAATATATAAACACACACATACACACACACATACACACACACACACACACACACACACACACATATATATATATATATATATATATATATATATATATATATATATATATATATATACATATATAGTCTGGGAATGTGGGGACTTACCACCATGTCAGGGGTGTGGAGAGGCTTGCCCTGCAAATAAAAAAAAAGTTGTTTTTTTTTTTGTATTTTCCAACTTGGCAATGTTGTTTTTGACCTTCCAGAACTTTACATGCTTTTGGTTTGAATAATCACATCAGTTAAACAAAATTTACAATTTTGGAAGAATTTCAAATTATTGCAAGTAGGGTTGCCACCTTTCGTTGTGCCTAAAACCGGAGTAAGGTCAAACCTCTCACATTACCCATAACCCCGCCCATTCTGCCCCCTCTCCCACCAATGTTCCACCCATTTGTGATGTTATTGTGACATCAGCAGATGGGAACTCCCTCTTTTTCCATTCTTGATGCCTTCTTTCAGCTGATTTACTGTACTTATCTGTAAAAAAGCATAGTAAATCAGCCAATTTAACAAACTCCGATACTTTGTTTCCTTTTTAGAAACAGAATTTCAGAGTTTGTACAGCATTTTCTGGACTACCAGAGAATCAATCTGATTTCCAGATAGTCTGGAAAAAAAAACAGATAGGTGGCAACCCTAATTGCAAGATCTGAGCATCGTTTATGCATTGTACTGCACTTCTTTCTCCATAAGTAGAATTAATTAAAAAAGTTAAATGTTTGTATTTTAACTTGGTATGGCTTGGGGCCATGTAGTGCTAATTACGGGTGTGGGAGAATTGCCACCTACTGCAAGATCTTGACCTCATTTAGTCATTTATGACTGCATTTTTCCATGAACTATGATAATGGTAAATTTTTGCCTAGTCTGGAGCCTTAGACTGTAGTAGAATTATCACTGTAGCAGTATTGTAATTTTTGCTGCAGGATTTGTGTTTCTGTGCTTTAAAAGCTGTTTACATTCCAGTTTTTCTCCTAGAGTCTTATGATTTGCCTGCTTAAAGTTGCATTACAGTGTCTTTTTGTTTGTTACATTGCCATTTTCCCTTTTTCTTGTGTCTGCCTCAGCCGTGACTGATACAGTTCCTATATAAATTCAGCACATGTGTGTGGTACTTGGCTCATTCCCACAGGGTTCAGTAATGCTTTAACATCCTCAACTGTGTACTCAGGTGCTTTTGCTACATCCTAAACAAGAAATTCCACTCTCTCCAAGCTCTCCTCACCATGGAGAATGCAGAAATATGAGCAGTTACTGAGACACAGTCTAAAGTCACGAAGAGCACCCTGGCAATGCAGGGATATAATGTCTTCCACACATTCAGAAAGCTTACAGCACAGGCAGAGACTAAAGGTGGAAGTGTCTTGATCTACATCAAAAACAAACATAATTCAAGATTGGTCAAAGAAGATAAGCTGCTTGAGCTTCTCCATGTCCAAATTACCATAAGTAGAGTCCAGTATCATATCTTTGAAAGCTACAGATCATACTATATGACCCACGAAACCCATAGCTCATACTTAGATCTACTGAAGACAATTACCATTCAACCCAATACAATAGTCATGCAGAACTTTAAGTACTCTGTTTTAAACAGGGAATTCTACTTGATCCCAAACTTTCAAGCCCAGAGAGTCCATTTGTCCATTGGGGGTGCAAACATACTAGATATGGTACTCACTAATACTAGATATGGTACTCACTAATACTGCAGATTGCTGGATCCCCCCAACTGTTGTGTCCTGTCTAGTAAGGTCAAAATTAAAATCAATGCTGTGACCCCAGCAAATCCTACAACAGTTAGGAATACACTAAGGCAAACTATTCTCTTGCACCATAGCCAAATTATGGAACTCCCTCCCACCCACAATTACCTCCATACCATCATGCACCCACTTCAAAACTTTACTAAAAGTGCATCTAAAAACATGCTGGTTATGCCCTTGCAACTCCCACTCTTATCACCCACCCCATCTAACCACTACCTTTCTTTCCACTCCACTAACTACCTTGATTATAGCAAACTCGGATGCTCATAAGCCTAATACTTATTATACAGCAGGAACTTCTTATTGTAACAATTGTTAATGTCTGTTATGTACTTCACAGATAAAGATTCTAGTTGTCTACTGATGTACTATGTTCTTCACCTCTAAATATGTTGTAAGTAATTGCTATGTTAAATTGTTAATCGCTATGTAATCCAATGTAACTACTGTCTGTTTATTTTAACTGTGGAGCTTTTCTCCCCGGGCCTCTGCTGAAAATGGACCTACGTCCAGTCGGACACTCCCGGTCAACAAATGTAAATAAATAAATAAGTAAAATAAATAAACTACCTATTATTAAGTGATTACCTGACAACACCTTCAGACATGGAGAACACAACAGAGCAATCTCTGACCCTGCCCTAATGGAAATGCTGCATGTTTGCAATTCAAATGGGACAAGAGTCACTCTAACATGTTCTGTTTATGTCACAGGCTAGGTTGAGATCCATAGACAGAGAGACAGATATATCTCCCAGAAATTTCTGCTCCTCTGGAATAAACTCCCACTTCACATGAAGCAGAGCTCCTCAATGACACTATTTAAGTGCAACCTTGACAATTGGATGGGAGACCGCAAATTCACCCCAGGGGTGGCATCTATGTCTCTCATGGACAGGGACAGTCAGTGCTAATCACCAATTCGCTCTGCTAACACTTTCCATCTAACCATGGTCAACTAGGGAACAAGGGTATTACATGGCTAGGTTTGTTAAGGCCCTTGGTCCATTAGCCTAGTAATCTTCTATAAACATATGAGTAATTGTATAAAAAAACTCTGTGTAGTCATGCTAATATATGGACAGAGACTTCCATGACTGCTAGAAACAAGCCCAGAACAAATTCAAAAAAAAAAACAATAATCCAATCCAAGTATAACTTGGACAATTGGACAGGGAACAGAAACTTCATCCCTGGTTTGGCACCTATGCCTCTAATGGACACAGGCAACCTGTAAATTGTTCATCTCCCAGGCCCCTGCTTGTAAATGTTTCACCTCCCAAGCCCCTGCTTTATCAAAGGTACCAGAACTTGTCAGAGATTTGAGATGCATGGCTGGGCTTAAAAAGGCCCATGTGGTCATTAGCCTGGTAAACAGCTATGAACCTATGAACCTATGATGAACCACACTGGTCGTATCCAAACATAAACGAATTGTTCAACAAAACATATCTAACATTAGGAAGTGGAGTGCTCAGCAGGATAAAAACTCTCTCATCAGGTTTAACAAACAACTAAGAGGGCAATTAAGTCTACTAAAGCCAGTTATGAGGTAAAGATAGCCTTCCCAACCAAGGACAACCACAAGTCTTTCTTTAGTTATTTCCAAAATCTCCAATTCAGTACACAACAATGCACAAAAATGATCAGTAATGCATGGTGCTGGAAGATATAGCAAATCTACTAGTCAGCAAATTCAGCTCCAATTCCATCCTGTTTTCCCCACCAGCTACCTCCCGAGTAGTACCATCAAACATAATTCCCCAACTATCACTAGGGTGCAGGTCCTAAATGCGCAGTCTATGGCTAAGAACGCTACATCGATGGGCCTCAATAATATCCCAGGATCCCTCCTAAATAACCTGAAGCATGACCTATTTGAACTTCTGAATAAGTATTTGACCATATCTTTCAGACAGGCTTTGTGCCATGTGACTGGAGGACTGCAACAATCATCCCTCTGCATAAGGGTGGTCCATAAGTGAACCCTGGGAACTATAGACCCATAAGCATAACTAGTCTCTTATGCAAAGCTATGCAAAGAATTATCATGGATATGATTAATAAAGACATAGGAAACCTACAAACACTGGATCCAACCCAGTTTGGCTTCATCAAAGGCAGATCATGCCTACTCATCCTGGTGGACTTCTTTGAAAAGGTCACCAAGGCAATGGAGGAGGAAAAAAACATTGCATATTGCCTGACCTGGATAAACCATTTGATAAAATACCCAACTCTGGCATTGCAAAAAACCTAAACAGAATTAGGCACTAACCAAGAAATAGGCATAATAATTAAGGTATTTTCCACACAGACACGAGGTACAAGGTTTGATTCTCTCCTTTGAGGGAAATTGGCTAGGCTTAAAATGACCCAAAGGGCAACTAGCCTAATACCTGCATATGAACCTAGCTATGTTACATGCTGGATAGCCAGCTGCTGCTTAGAGAGGACTCAGGAAGGTAGGATAGAGGAGACCACCACCACAAAGATGCCTGTCACTAGTGGAGTCCCTCAGGGCTCTTTGCTGTGCCTGCTCCATTTTGACATTTACTTCTCAGAAGTCAAAGCCAGTGTCAAAGACCACTGGCTGACCAAGGTTCCCTAATCAGCATTCTGAGCTTTAATTAGAGCCTGGATACACTCAGACCTCCTCACTTCTCCTTCCTCTGGCCATCTTTCATTAACTGGAAGTTGCGTACCTGCATTTGTTCGTTCATCTATATTCATGATTGATCATTGCCAAGAAATGGAGCTGTGTCCCTTAACACCATTTGTTGGATCTGGATAATCTGTTCCTTCCTCATAAGCCATACCAGTGAGGAGGCCTGAGCATATCCAGGCTCTAAATAAAGCTCAGAATGCTGATTCCTCAAATGTTGAAGATTTTATCGAAAACAAGGAGCCAAACCCAAAACTTTTTCGTTCAAGAAGGGGAATGGATCAAGACAGAAAAAACAGACAAAAATTGAAGTCAAGGACATTTGTATCCTGAGAAAGGTATTTAATACTGAAAATGACTTTACACTATACAACTTTTCTTCCAGACATTTTGATACCCTGCATGCAAATTTATTGGCGAAAGGGTTAAATTTTGTGCCTGCTGCTAGGGAAAATGTTAGCCAATGTATTCTTGACTTAAAATTATTCATCAGAAGCTTAAATGTATCTGTTTGGTTTGGTGGTAAAACAGTTGAGCTAGCTAACAGAAAGGTTAATAAAAGGATGAGCACTTCTAGTCCACCCACAAATCCTACACTTTCTATATATGAGCACATATGTGATAAAAGTATAAGAAAAGTGATCAATGAACCAGCAAATAATGATTATTTTAACCTGAGCAAAGAAGAAATAAATATGTTAACTGGTATAGTTTAAGATAAAAGGGTAAGAATTATAAAGCCTGATAAGGGGGGAGGTGTGGTTATTATGGATGCTGAAGAATATAAGAACAAAATGAATGCCTTGTTTTTAATGGATACCTATGTAGAAATATCAAAGAATGAGATGCATATAGCTTATTTGAAAATAGATATGCATTTGTATGACATGTTAATGGATGAGCAGATTAATAAAGATGAATATGATTTTTTATACAATGACAAGCCTGTGATTGCAGGGGTATTTGGCATACCTAAGATTCATAAAAATGAAAACAATCCTTCCCTCTGGCCAAAAGTGGACGGGAAAAGATGTAAAACATATTTCATGGCAAAATTTATAGATAATGAATTAAAGTCTGTTGTATTTCATTGCCTCAAATATGTAAAGATTCTTGGGATTTGTTAAGTAAAATCTCACAGGTTAGATTCAGTGAAGCAAGTTTGTTGGTTACTATTGATGTATGCAACCTATACTCAGTCATTCCCCATGAAGAGGGATTAAGATGGATTGAGGACATGTTGATTGAAACACAATTGTTGGAACAGGATCGTATTAATGTGACTGTTAGTTTAATGGAAATTGTCTCAAATAATTTTTTATATTTTGAAGGGCAGATATTCAAACAGGCCAGTGGGGTTGCTATCGGGGCAGCGTGCGACCCCAGTTTTGCTAACCTTATAATGGCCTATTGGGAGAAACATTTTATTTTTAATAGCACAATTTGCAATTGTTGATCACATTATTCTCATTTTTGGATGATATATTTATAGTATGGGAAGATAGTGTTGACAAGTTGAAGCAATTTTTAGATTATATTAACATATCATCATCCTTTTTAAAGTTTGTGTATACTTTTCATAAGGACAAAATTTTTTTTAGATGTGTAAATTTCTAAAACTTATGAAAATCAAAGTTTTGTGTCCAACATTTACCACAAAAATATATTTTCCCTTTGAGAAAAACCCAGTTCCTATGAATTATCACATTGATGGTAGTCCACTAAACACAGAAAGCATCATAAGAGATCTGGGAACACAGGTTGACAGCAACCTTTCTTTTGGCCACCACATTGCCACTGTGGCCAGAAAGTCCTTCTATGTGGCACATCTCATTACTAAGGGTTTTGTATCCAGGAAGAAAGAGGTCATTGTCTCCCTCTACTCTTCCCTCATTAGGTCAATCATCGAGTACAATACCTCATTTGGCATGTACCTCACTAGACACCTACAATAACTGGAGAGACCACAAAAATACCTCACAAAGAGGATCTTAGGCCTTAAACACTTGCCCTATATGGACAGACTCAAAAAACTCCAACTATTCTCTGTCTCATATTGCCTACTTAGAGGTGATCTCTGTTTGACTTACAAAGCCATGTCCGACCCAGCTCTATTAGAAATGCTACATCTAAAGAAATCCCAATACCTCCACACTACATGCTCCAGAGACCTCAACCTCCTTACCACAATCAACAGAACAAGCTGGAGAGACAGGTTCATAACCCAGAGACTGCCCATGCTATGGAATAGACTTCCCATGCATGTCAAGCGGAGCGCCTCACTGGCCCTCTTCAAAAGAAATCTTGATGAGTGGATAGGAAATAGAAAATTCACCCTGGGGATCACTCCAGTGGCTTTACTTGACAGAGGCACTGGGAACTAAGGTTGAGTGGCACAATGCCAGGGTATTCCTATGGGCTGGGCTTGTAAAGGCTCCAGGGCCATTAGCCTAGTACACACCTATGAACCTATGAAAGTTGCCATCCTGTGTTTCAGAAAAAAATAGGTGGTTAAAGGCCAACTAGTGAGGTTGGTAAGAATGATTTCAGAGGAAAATACTTTCCTGTCTGAAAGTGAGAAATTGATTGACATGTTTCTCAAAAAGGGTTATCATATGCATTTTATATCCCCTGTTAGAGATGAGGTTTTCAGTAAGAGAAATAAAGGTGTCTATATTCCACTTTTGAGTAGTAATACTTTAAATAATCAAATAAATGGTGAGGCACAAAATATTGTTCTATCACAAGATGTGACAAAGGTGAATGAATTTTCGAAGCCCTTTGTATTGACTTTTACAGTGGATGCCTTTATAATAGCTCAAGTGATTAGGGACAATTGGGTGGTTATTTCCACCAACACTCAGGTATATAAAATATTGGGTGAATGTCCTAAAGTGGTTTATAGAAAAAATAAGTGTTTCAAGGATTTATTGGAAAGAGGGGCTAAAACAGTTTGTTCCAACAAACTCAATAATGGAATGTTTAAATGTGACTGTTGCAAAATGTGTCAACATGTACTAGTGGGACAAGAAGTTATTCTTAAAGACCACAAAATTAGAACTAGTGGGCACTTTAATTGCGATAACACTTGGGCAATATATGCAGCATGTTGCCAGCTGTGTCCAGCATTTTATGTTGATAAAACTACAAGGAAGATCAAGGAAAGAATATATGAACATGAGAGAGATATAAAAAAGAAAAAAAGATACTAATGTCTTATTTAGACATGTTAGAGATAATCCTAACCATATTTTTAAATACAAGGTGGTAGAGCAATTGAAGAGAGATATTCAGGGTAGAATTGTGGAGGAACATTTATTGTTAAGAGAATTAATGTGGCAGTTGAATTTAGATGTTTATTGCCCTTCTGGTTTAAACAAAGTGTGTTCTATTGTTCCACTTTTAAAGTTAAAAAGTATGGGATGTTGATTAATGATGTTTCTGTACCAGTTAATTCCATTCATATTTTTAATACAGTAGTTAATGTATTTTACATTCAATTTTTAACTGTTATTAAGGTTGTATTATGTGATAGCATCAGTTGATTTTTAAAGTATATTTAAAGTAATGTTTTTTATTAACAGCAGTTCTGAGTAAGTCCTTTGGGATGAAAGCACTTAAAGGACAACTGCACCCACAGACTCAAAAAACATGTTTATTTCATTATGGTTTGGTGTTTCCTACATTTTAACACCACTCTGGGACTGTTTAGTGCTCTGGGACTATTTAGTGTTTTTTAGATATTTTTATACACAATTTCTGACTCTTCCCACATGGGGTCTGGCATCTTGAAATAATTCTGACTGTTTAGTCTGCCTCTAAGTATCCCAGAATTAATTGTTTATCTCCAAAAAATTGCATCAGATCTGCCACGTTTTCCCTAAAGCTCCTGTTAGTCCACTGATATTGCAGGCATTCACTGCTGTGTTATATTCACCTATTTTTGGTTAAAATTGTATCCCTTTTCAATGACTACTTCAAACACAAGCAGTGCAAATGCTACAGAACAGAACTGAAAAGTGAATTTTATTGCTCTTTCTTCTTAGAAATGCTAACTTGATTTCTTTTGTGAAGGCTGAAATCTAGTTCTTCAAGATATCTCCCCTCACCCTTCACACCTACCTTTCCTAGCTGTCAAAGAGCTAAGGGTAATTTGACCCAATATCTGCATGTGATTGACAGCTCACAGCAGTTCACCAGTCTAATGTACTGTTTTCTTGTCAGCCTTTCCTTCCTTACAGTGAGAGACTTTTTTTGTTGCACTCCTGTCAAATTTAGAACCAAGCTCCATACCACTGGGAATAATCACTGTTTTGCAAAGCATCAAACTTCCACTTATTTTTCCTCCCTGTTTGGTTAAATAACTAACAAATGATGCAATATAAACACAAAATATTTCACAGACTTGCATGACATCACCCACATGCTTTATTTAAGTGGTAATTTAAGAAAATTACGGTATTGCATACTACTTGTAATCTGATGCAGTGTTGTCGATTAATTGTGACATACATCTGCTTCTTATGTAAAAACATGAAATTAATGTCTACGCATGGTCATTGCAAATTTATGCTCTTAGTTTTTGCAGCTGTTACTCTGTTTCTGTCTGTACTTTGTCACATATCGGTAGGGCTCTTCAGAAAAGTGAGATTACAGTTTGACATTTTTGCTAGATTAAGAGTGGGCTGGGCAAGGCAGCTCTGACATCACAATGTGGGAGGTCCACTGGCTCTTCTATACAGCATGCAAATCAGGCGGGGATTACATCACTTTGAGGGAGGAAACTTCCCGGTAGCTAGAGCAAGAGCTCTGGCAGATGTGACATCATCATTCCACAGCAAGCTAGAGGTTTTTCAACTTGGTTTTCAAAGTGAAAGTAAAACAGTATGGAAAGGTAGGAAGCCTAACAGGGAAAACAGTTGAGTGGATTTGTTTTTAAAGCTGCATGGGTGACTTTTCGAGGCTGTATCAATAAACAGGGACTAAAAGAGACAGCAGGTTGAGCAATCTGCTTTAATATCCCATTGTTGTCTTTTAACTGCCGAGCTAGTAGTTAATAAAGCTCTGAAATCCACTTGAGTGCCTTGGTCATTTGGTTATAGGCTTACAAAGGACCCAGTGGTTGTTAGCCTAGTATGCACATATGATGCTATGGGATTGAATTATTCATAGAGGATCCATTTTGTGATCCAACTTGCATCATGTTTTAGATAGTTGGACTTGTCCAACAAATATGGCATCACCAGTAGTTATATTCAAGTGCACTGTAGAAATATAAATAAATTAGCATCAGTAATGGAATAAAAAGGAAATCTGGCATTGTTAGAAGAGGGAGGTGTGCCATGATCAGCTAAAGTCTATGTGTAGAATTTTTGAAAGTATAATCTCTGCAGGATATGGTTGACGTTCACATTTAATTTCATCTGGTGCTAAGCTTGGTAGTTCTACAGTTGCTGCAGCATGAAGCTGATGCAAGTTTTAATGTGCAAGGTTTCAGAAGCATCTTGTTTTTTTCTATAACAACGTGGTCATGATAAAAATATCCCCCAAGTTGACGGCATTGTATGTAGCCATAGCCATGATTGATTTTTATGCAGTTGGAAGCTCAAGCCCAAGCAAATCTTCAGGCTACACATACTGAGAAGTATATGGTGCACAGCTATGGTATAAACCATGCATCTGTAGCTGGATAATGTGTTACAGAAAATCAGAGTCACTCAGATTGTATATAAAGTACAACACACAGGTACAGTCTGCTTTATTAGTGTGAATACAGAATCATATGTTCGTTTAGGCATAAAGTTTGGTTTCCAACTATGCTGAGAACAAGGCTGAAATATGCTAAAGAGTTTCTTTTACAATACTGATTTTGGAAATACATTAGGTTTGGAAGGTGGTTGTTCTTTACTGTAAAAATTGTGAGCTGGAAAGGAAGTCTCATCATGTCTATAATTATTGCCCAGATTAAAGTACATTTAGTGGGATGGTGAAGGTTAAGCTGTTCCTATCATGTGAGTACTGCTACAAGGCATGTTAGGCTTCAGTGTATCCCTTCCTAGGATGGCAGATTAAGGTTACTACACTGATGTTCAAAGGGTATACACCCACAGCTCAAAACCCTAATCAGAAGCAGAACAACATCCTTAAAGTCATATACCTACAGATCTAAATCCTCCTAACCAGAAGTAAAGTAACATCAATGCCAAAAAGTGCATTGTCATCCCCTTTGGTAAAAACTCTATACCCATGAGCTACCACATAGGTGGTAGTCTACTAAACACTGAAAGTGTGATAAGAGACCTTGGGACACAGGTGGACAGTAGTCTCTCCTTTGATAATCACATTGCCACAGTAAATCCTTCTACGTGGCACACTTCATCACAAAAGGTTTCTCATCCAGGAAAAAAAAGAGGTCATTGTTCCCCTCTACTCATCACTCATTAGACCCCATTGTAGAGTACAATGCCCCTTTTGATATGTACCTCACAAAACATCTACAACAACTGGAAAGGCCACAGAAACACCTCACAAAGAGGATTACTGGCCTCAAACAGATGCCCTACGCAGACCATCTAAAAAACTACAGCTTTACTTCATCGCATAGCGCCTACTCAGAGGTGATCTCTGCCTAACATACAAAGCTATGTCAAACCCAGAGCTGTTGGACATGCTCCACTTAAAGAAATACCAATCCCTCTGAGCTACATGCTCTAGGGACCTAAACCTTGTCACTACAATAAACGGAACATGCTGGCGGGATAGATTCCTGTCCCAGAGATTTCCCATACTCTGGAACAAACTACCTATCTATATCAAACAAAGCTCCTCATTAGCACTCTTCAAGAAAAATCTTGATGATTGGATAGGAATTAAGAAATTCACCCCAGGGATCACCTCTGTGGCTCTGCTCAACAGGGGCACAGGAAAATAATTTTCTTGGGTGGCGAAAGCTATTTTTGGCTAAGCTTATATAAGCCCTATGGCCAATAGCCTAGTACCTACCTATGAACCTACCTATCTATAATTGTATACACCTCAGCTGTAAATTCTCCCTACCAGAAGCAGAACATCCTTAAAGTCATATACCTGAAGATCTGAATCCTCCCAACCAAGGCTATAGTAACATCCTTAATGGTATACGTCTACTGCTTTAAATCCTTCCAACCAGAAACAGTGTAACATCCATAATGATATGCACCTAATGCTCTAAATCCTTCCCACCAGAAGCAGAGTAACGTTGGTAATACTATGCACCTACAGCTCTAAATCCTCCCTACCAGAAGCAGAGTAACAACTGTAATACTATACATCTACAGCTCTAAATCCTTCTTATAAGAAGCAGTGTAACATCTGTAATGGTATACACCTACAGCACTAAATCCTCCCTACCACAGACAGAGTAACATTGGTAATACTACACACTTACAGCTCTAAATACTCCCAAACAAAGCTATAGTAAAATCCTTAATGGCATATACCTACAGTTCTAAATCCTCCCAGTCAGAAGCAGAGTAGCATCAGTAATACTGTACACCTATAGAGCTAAATCCTCCCAACTAGAAGCAGAGTAACATCTATAATGGAATATACCTACAGCTGTAAATCCTCCCTACCAGAAGCAGAGTAACATCAGTAATACTGTACACCTACAGAGCTAAATCCTCCCTACCACAGACAGAGTAACATCGGTAATACTACACACAGTTCTAAATACTCCCAAACAAAGCTATAGTAAAATCCTTAATGGCATATACCTACAGTTCTAAATCCTCTCAGTCAGAAGCAGAGTAACATCAGTAATGCTGCACACCTCCAGAGTTAAATCCTCCAAACCAGAAGCAGCGTGACATCTATAATGGTATACACCTACAGCTCTAAATCCTCACAACCAGAAGCAGAGTAATGTTGGTAATGCTATGCACCTACAGCTCTAAATCTTTCCTACCATAAGCAGAGTAATAACTGTAATGCTATACAGCTACAGCTCTAAATCCTTCTTAAAAGAAGTAGAGTAACATCCGTAATGGTATACACCTACCCTCTAAATCCTCCCTACCAGAGGCAGAGTAACATCAGCAATACTACACACTTACAGTTCTAAATACTCCCAAACAAAACTATAGTAACATCCTTAATGGCATATACCCACAGCTCTAAATCCTCCCATTCAGTTGTGTGGTAATATTCTTAATGATATATACCTACCTACAGCTTACAATTATCCCAGGCCAGAAGCAGAGTGACATCTCATGCTGAATGACCCAGCAGCCAGCAAGATTTATGTTTCTGAAAAAGAAAGAAAGGATGAATTATGAGAGGCAGAAAGGGAAAACAAAAGGGATGGCCAGTCAGTCCGCTAGTCATTCAAGCTCTTGTGGCTCAATTTAGAAACTTTTAAAGGCAGGAGATTCCCCTATCCATCACTGTCAATCCAATAAAAACAGTGGGCATGTTTATCGCTGTGCATAGATATCTGAATTCAGATTATTTGTTTGCATGTATTTTCATTCCTTTGTGGCTGCTGTCCTAAGTAAGAACCCTGTATCTTGGTGGGGTCTTGACAATAATGTTAATTTATGTGTTATGTATCTACATTGGTCAGCCTGAGAATATGTGCGTGTGTGTGTGTGTGTGTGTGTGTGTGTGTGTGTGTGTGTGTGTGTGTGTGTGTGTGTGTGTGTGTGCATGCATGCATGCGTGTTTGCATGTGTGTGTGTGTGTGTGTGTGTGTGTGTGTGTGTGTGTGTGTGTGTGTGTGTGCGTGTGTGTGGGTGAATGCATGGGTATCATCACTGTAAACTAAATATTTTAGGATGTTTTGAATAATGTGTAGTCATGTATATGTCAGATCAAAATTAAATGGAAACAAGCACACAGAAAACATTTTAAGAAAAGGAAAGAATGAAGATGATTTTGAGCATCTATAGTTTGCAGTTCATGTTAAAATCAGTGTGAACATGGAAGACAAAAAAATAATAAATAAACCATAACCTTTGCAAGAATCCATGATCTGCAGTTTTTATGTTCTGAAATTCATAGTTTTCCCGGTATCTTTCAGGACTTTGAAACAGGGGGGCATGTTTTGCTGTACCATGTTCAGTGGCACACAGTATATAATAAAGCAAATGTCACTCTGAGAAAAGAAGAACATCAGAAGAATGCTGTGTTCAGCATAAAGAACCTCAGTTGAATGAAAGAAAGTTTAGGCTGGTATTCACAGTCATTTCACAAATGTGCTAGGGGTATCCCTGGCATTTAATAATGAGTCTAGCAAAGGTGATCTTCGCAGAGGCCATTTACGCTAATGCGAAGTGCCTTAAATATAATGCGATGTAAATAAGACATTTTATAAAGTGGTGTGTGGTACAATGCAATTTATAGTCTAATAACCATACAGCCCGCATATCCTTTGTTAAAAGCAATGCTTCGCCTCTCATATCTGAGCTGCAACCCAGAACTTGTCCCCAGCCATCCCTTCAATAATTTTTCCAATTATGCACACAAATTAATTATTTCTGCCAGCAACCCCTTCAGTAGTTTGTCTAAGTATGCACAAGAACTAAAATGACACAAAATAAATTATTTTGCCCAACAATCACTTCAGCAGTTTGTACAATTATGCATTTCCCAACCAATCCCTTCATCAATATGCCCAGTATGCACAACCACCAAAATGACACATTTCCACACTGATCCCTTCATCATTATGACCACGTATGCACAAGCACCAGAATGAAACATTTCCCCACCAATCCCTTCAGCGGTCTGCCTATGTATGCACAAGCACTTCACTGACTCTAAATGAAACATTTCCCCCCAACAACCCTAGAGTAGTCTGCCCATGTATGCATAAGCACATCCCTGACACCAAAATGAAACATTTCCCCAAGCAATCGCTTCAGCAGTATGTCCAAGTATGCACAAGCACTTCACTGACACCAGAATGAAACGTTTTCCCATCAATCCCTTTTGGCATCATGTCCAAGTTTATACAAACACCAAAATGAAACACTTCCCCCACTGATCCCTTCAGCATTATGTCCAAATACCAAAATTAAACATTCTGCCTCCCCGATCCCTTCAGCTGCATGTCCAAGTATGTACAAGCACTTTTCTGACTCCAAATGAAACATTTCCCTCAACTACCCTATAATAGTCTGCCCATGTATGCATAAGCACATCCTCACACCAAAATTAAACTTTTCCCCAAGCAATCCCTTCAGCAGTATGTCCAAGTATGCACAAGCACTTCACTGATTCCAAATGAAACATTTCCTCCAACAATCCCTTCAGTTGTCTGCCCATGTATGCACAAGCACTTCACTGCCCCCAAATGAAACATTTCCCTCAACAACCCTTTCAGAAGACAGTGTATGCACAAGCACATCATTGACACCAAATGAAACTTTCCCGACAATGATCCCTTCAGTAGTCTGCCCAAGTATGCTCTAGCACATCCCTGACACCAAATAAAACATTTCCCCTAACGAGCCCTTCAGTAGTCTGCCCATGTATGCACAAGTGCATTCCTAACACCACATAAAACATTCTCCCTTCCCCTCTCAGCTCTGTATTCTCCTGTTAAATTGCTGTTTACTGGCATAAGTTTGGGGTCATTTACACATTTGGTATGCAAATGAGCTCATTACGGATTCACTTCTATGAATCCTACTGATATGCAAGCATGTAATACCCCTTATATGCGTAGCAGCTGCTCCTTTCACTTATGCCTTAAACATATTATGCTTTTGCTATAGGAAGGAGTATTTATAAAAAGGCCCCCACATTTACGTATTTAGCCTGAAAGTACATGAGTTGTATAATCATATATTGCCTCTCTTTGTGGATTATAGCAACAAAAATGTAAAGCCATGGACTATGAATACCAGCCTAAGTATGCACTGGTGCAAGAGAACCATGCTGTCAGTAATTCAAAACTTAGGGAGTTAATAACAATGTAATACACTTTCAAACAATGCAAATACCAGCTATGACAAAGCCCCAAAACAATATTTCAGGGCTCCTTAGGTGATGTGTATAGCTTGTCATATTTTAAAACAACCACTTTGTGCATAAATCCACAAAAAGAGATAATACATGTTGCTTAAATTCTGCTGTATTTGGCTGCTCCATTCAATGTTCTGCTCTTGCACAGATTGTCATAATATTGCATAATTCCAGAGTATAAAACTATTGCAGCTAAGTGTAACTGAAGCCACAAGAATCAGAGAAAATGTGATGCTAAGCAAATACAACACCAATGTGCCATATACCAAAAAAAGATATTCAGTTTAGGACTTTCAGCCAAAAAGGTTAGGACTTCATCAGAACTAAACATGTCATCAAATACTCACCTTTATATGTAATACCATCAGCCATGTGACAAAATTCAATATGTATTATATAAAGACACATACCTGACACACATTGTATAGAAATATATATATATATATATATATATATATATATATATATATATATATATATAGGTTTACTATCATTATGTTGAAGTGGCTTCAGACGAACCCACTTCAACGAATGAAAGGCATGGGGTCGAATGGTGACCATGTCGAACTAGACATTGCCAAAGTACAAATTTCACCCCTATCTCGACCCATGTTAAAGCCCATTCCTTGATCGCATTCAAGATGTAATTCAGCACTGTTGGGATTCAGCAATGTCAAATTTCACAGACGTGGGTCAATGTAAGCAGCGTTCACCTGAGTCCGGTCCAACATTATGATAGTAAACCATATATATATATATATATATATATATATATATATATATATATATATATATATATATATATATATATATATACACACACACACACAACACACACACACACACACACACACACGCACTACCGTGTGTGTGTGTGTGTGTGTGTGTGTGTGTGTGTGTGTGTGTGTGTGTGTGTGTGTGTGTGTGTGTGTGTGTGTGTGTGTGTGTGTGTGTGTGTGTGTGTGTGTGTGTGTGTGTATATATATATATCTATCTATCTATATATATATGGGTCGAGATAGGGGTGAAATTTGTACTTTGGCAATGTCTAGTTTGACATGGTCACCATTCGACCCCATGCCTTTCATTCGTTGAAGTGGATTCATCTGAAGCCACTTCAACATAATGATAGCAGTGGTTAGCACTGTCGCCTCACAGCAAGAGGTTCTTCAGTTCAATTCTTTGTTGGAGCTCCTTCTGTGCGGAGTCTGCATGTCCTCCCTGCAGTCAAGTGAGTTTTAAATACATGCATGTAGGTGCATGTGTGTGCCTTCTGTGAAGTTTTGGCACTGGGCTGGCAATTCGACACCGTAAAACCCACTGCCAATCAATCTGTACACCGGTGATCCGCTGTAACGACCCCTAATGGGAGAAGCCGAAAGACTATGAAAATATGACATTATATTGAATATAATCTAAATGTCAAGTCTCTTAGATCACACTTAAGATTCATATGATATGTAAAAAAAATATATAGGTTCATAGGATGATACTAGGCTACTGGCCCAGAGACCCTTATAAGCCTAGCCAAGAATTTTGCCCATGTTCCGACAAAGTCAGCACCTGTTTCCCTTGTCCAGCAGGGACACAGGTGGGATCCCAGGGGTGTATTTTCTATTTCCCATCCAGTCATCCAGGTTCCTCTTAAAGAGGGCTAGAGAGGTACTATGCTTGACATGGAGAGGGAGTCTATTCCATAGATGTGGGAGTCTTTGGGGAAAGAAATCTATCCCGCCAACAAGTTCTATTAATATCACAGACCAGGTTGAGGCCTTGCATGCAGGTTGCACAAATGGAGTTTGACTTATGCATATGCAGCAACTCCATCAAGGCTGGGTCTGAGATGGCCTTGTGTGCCAGACGCAGGTCACCTCCGAGCAGTCTGTATGAGACTGAGTAGAGGGGCAGGGCTTTTAAACTATCAGTATAGGACAGGTGTTTGAGACCCTGGATTTTCCTGGTCAGGAAGCTCTGTGAACTCTCCAGCTGCTGCATGTGCTTGGCAATGTACATGTAGAAGGGGGCATTGTACTCATAATGAGTCTGATAAGGGAGAAGTACAGGGATGTTATGATCTCCTTGTTCCTGGATGAAATACCCTTACTTATGAGGTGGGCCATGTAAAAAGCCTTCCGTACAATGGAGGCAACATGATGATCAAAAGTCAGGTTCCTATCAACCTGGGTGCCCAAGTCCCTCAAGACTGATTGCATGCTTAGTACACTGTTATTAATGTGATAATTAGTGGAGACTCCATTTACCCCAAACAGGATAATGATGCATTTCTTGGCATTCAGTTTGAGGCCATGCCTCTGGCACCAGTCATTTGTTTGGGTAAGGCCCTCTTGGAGGGTGTTCACATCACTAGGGGAGTTTAAGACAGCACCCAGCTTGCAGTCATCTGCAAACTTGGTCAGTCACAGACCACTGGTTTTGTCTTGCACCTCAGAAAAGTATATCCCAAACAGTAGAGGCCCCAAGACTGATCCTTGGGGTACACCACTCATTACAGATCTACTACTAGAGGTGGCTTCCTCTATTTTGACTGAGTGGGTTCTATCAGTGAGCCAATTAGCTACCTACTGGTAACATATGGGTTGATGCCTAGCTGGGAGAGTTTATCTGTTATGCCTGAGTGGGGAATACTGTCAAAGGCTTTGGCTAGGTCAACATAGGTGGTGTTCACCGTCTTCCACTCGTCAATGGCTTTAGTGAGTATTTTGAAGACATCAACCAAGTTTAGCAGGCATGATCTTCCTTTGGCAAAGCCAAACTATGTGGGGTCAAGCATTTGGAGATTGCCAATGTCCTTGTTTATAACTTCCATGATAAAGCATTCCATGGCCTTGCAGATCAGGCTAGTTAGGTTGATGGGCCTATAATTGCCAGTGAGTGGATGCTCCACCTTTGTGTAGAGGGATCATAGTTGTTGTCCTCTATTTGGCTGGGATGAAGCCGGTGCTCAGGCTTTGGTTAAATAGGGTGCCTAATAGAGCTGACAGATCATGCCTGAATTCATGTAGGATACAGCCAGGGATGTTGTTGGGTCCCATGGAGACTGTATTTTTTGCCTTTGAGAGGGCATTAAACACCTGCTCCCTGGTGATGAGGGGAGGTGGGCAAGTGCTGAGGATGTCCTGTTTTACTGATGGGGGAGGGACAGGGGGGTGAAGTTTTCACTGAACCTACCTGTCTGCCGGTAGGTTGGCTATATCTACAGCGCTTGTGTATGTGGTATTCCTGACCACCAGTTCAGAGCAGATTTGGGTGTTACCTTTCAGACTGCGGAAGTATGTGAAAAAGGCTTTGTGATTGTCCTTAGTGGATGTGACCAATTATATTATAATAATTAGAATATATTATAATTATATTATAATTAATTATAATATATTATAATGTAGCAGCATGACGTTTCAGCACAGTGATGACAGAGATATTATCATTCAAACCTAGAGAGAGGTGACTCTAGTTTCATGTTTAGCTGCCAGAGAAGTTCTATGAACACCCCTTGGACTTATTTGTACTTCCTCTAAAACACTGGACATGAAAACATTAGTGTTGCATTTCAGCTTGTGTTATCTAACACATTCATGTCTTGCTTTTTGCTTATGTCATAAAAGTCTTCATAAATTCTCCTTCTAAGGGTCCTTCCTATTTTGCCTATGTAAAAGATGAACACAATTTACATACGTCAAGTGCATCAGGTCCTAGCTCCCATAATTATAATATTTAGTGGATTTTATAACACATCCTGTAGCTATAAATTGTATTTTGTCACCTTCAGATATATGTTTATACTGATTACAATATCCACATTTAAATGTGCTCACCTTTATTCCAGCACTCATTTCACCCATGCCCTTCACATTTCTTTCTAATTTTTCTTTGATATTGTTCACCATTTTGTAAACAATAATTGGTTTATTTCCCATAATCTTTTCCATTTCTGGAAGGTGGGAAAATAATATCCATTTATTGCTGAAGATGTTCCCAACTGCTGCCAAATC
This sequence comes from Protopterus annectens, assembly GCF_019279795.1. Classification (NCBI taxonomy): domain Eukaryota; kingdom Metazoa; phylum Chordata; order Ceratodontiformes; family Protopteridae; genus Protopterus; species Protopterus annectens. The sequence goes on from NC_056748.1 coordinate 441,202,550, forward strand.
TACATTATAAGTCAAGACCAGTGTTTTCTCAAAGTTGTTATTTCCAAGCCCAGAATTCTCAAACTTTTTATCTTGGACAAGCAGTGGACTTTTTATCTTGGACAAGCAGTGGGACATACTTAGTGTCCCATCCCCCAGCAATTTCATCTCCTATTCTTGTTAGCATTCATCTGGATACCCCCTCTCTGAAAACACATTCATTAAAGTTGTGTTGTCATTCATAAATGTCTAGCAGTCAGAGATGCTCCAAACCAGCCTAACAAGATGGTCCTTAACTAAAGTAATTTTGTTTTTTTGGCTGTATGGGTGACTGCTGGTGTAATTAAGATATGATTTGGAAAATATTGCTTTCCTGTATACAGTGGAGGTGAATCTCCTCTCTAAACTAGCCTTCATAATGGTGATGGCCAAGAAATGGATCTTCTCTGCTGAGAAATGATGTGTGAACTTTAGAAATGGGGTGACTGAGTATATTCAGGAAATTCCATTAATTTCTCCTTGGTGTCCCTCCAAAACAAATAGCATCCAAAAATCTAGTATATAAAATCCAGCTAGTAGAATATTTTGAGTTGAAAATCTGTTTCTATTCCCAAAATGGTAGTAATAGGCTGGCACAAAAACTTGGACCGAACCACAAAAGGAGGGGGAGTATCGATATTCATCAAAGATACCCACACCTCCAGGTTAGTGGCAAAGCACGAAGCATCAGAGACTATCCATGTGCCAATAACAGTGGGTAAAACTGCCTTCCAGTTTATAGCCTGCTACAGACCACCCTCCCAAACCCAGGAACCCCACTCAGCCTTTCTGAGATCACTGGAAAATATGAAGGTCTCTCCAAACACCATTATATTGGGCGACTTCAACTACCCAAACATAGACTGGGAGCATTACTCTAGCTCCAACACCCTAGCCCAAAGGTTCCTAGAATTTATAAACTCAAATGCTATGGAACAACTTGTTACCACTCCCACAAGAGGGGAAAACATACTGGACCTGATCATCACCAACATGGGGACTCTATGCTCCAGACCAGAAGTGTATCCCTCACTGGTAAGATCAGACCATAAACTTATCTCACTGGATATTCACATCCCGACCCCACCCCCTGCCCAGAAAACCACAGTGAAAAACTTCTCTAAAGCAAATTTCACACTCCTCAAAACTGAGGTGGAATCCTTCAAAGCCCCGGCCTGTGGAAAATACGGCTCAGACCACAGAATTCTTTATAAATGCATTCTATGAACACCTTCAGGAATGCATGGATCATGCGATCCCAAATAAAACCAAGACCCAATCCTCCAAAGGCAGACGTCCTGTCTGGTGGGCCCCAGCCATAAACAAACTATACAATAGAAGGAGGAAGCTACTAAATGATAGAGCAAAATCCCAAAAAGGCAAGGCATCACTGATCAGTATTAGCAAAAACTACGGGCACTCATAAAATTGTCTAAGGCCAGCTTCGAGAGAAAAATTGCACAGGACACTAAGGATAATCACAAGGCTTTCTTTAGTTATGTTAGGAACCTGGGTGGTAATTCCCAGATATGCTCAGAATTAGTACAAAATGACAAAAAATACACTGAACCCACAGACATTGCCAACATCCTAGCTGACAGGTTCAGCGCAAAGTCCCCCCCCCTCCCCACCAAAAGGGCAAATATCTATCCCAGCAGAGTGCTGCCCCCCTGACATCTCAGATGCTCAGGTAAGAGCCGCCCTCTCCAAAGCAAATAACACAGCATCAATGGGACCAGACGGTGTCCCGGGCTGCATCCTACATGAACTCCAAGAAGAAACTAAAGCTAAACCCAAACATAAAACTACTGTTCAATCTCAGCCTTACTACAGGATATGTGCCCAAAGAGTGGCATACAGCAACAGTGGTCCCTCTCCATAAAGGTGGTGCCTCAACAGATCCTGGAAACTATTGCCCCATAAGCCTGACTAGCTTGGTCTGCAAAGCTATGGAAAGAATCATCATGGACCTCATAAATAAAGATATTGGGGACCTACAGACACTGGATCCTACCCAGTTCAGCTTTGTTAAGGGCAGATCCTGCCTCTTAAACCTGGTTGATTTCTTTGAAACAGTCACCAAGGCCATTGACGAGGGGAAGGTGGTCCACACAGCCTACCTGGACCTCGCAAAAGCCTTCAATACAATACCCAACTCGGGCATTATAGATAAGCTCACCAGCTTAAATATAAACCCCTATGTCACTAGATGGATTGCAAACTGGCTCAAGGACAGAACCCACATGGTTAGAATTGCTGGAGCCATGTCAGACTCCAAACCAGTTACAAGTGGTGTCCCACAAGGCTCAGTAATGGGACCTCTCTTGTTCGGTATATATTTCTCGGAACAGGCCAACACGGAAGGACTGTGGCTGACCAAGTTCGCAGATGACTGCAAACTGGGTGCAATAATCGACTCTCCAGCCGACACAAGCATCCTCCAAAAGGGCCTCATAGAAACAGACAACTGGTGCCAGAGCCATGGCCTCAAGCTAAATGCCAAAAAGTGTATAGTCATCCCCTTTGGCAAAAACAAAATGCCCACAAATTACCACATAGGTGGTAATCCATTAAGTACAGAAGAAGTAATTAGGGACCTGGGGACCCAAGTTGATAGCAGTCTCTCATTTGACAACCACGTGACCAAAGTGGTTAGAAAAACATTTTATATAGCCCACCTAATCATAAAGGGATTCACATCTAGATCAGGGGAGGTCATCGTGCCTCTTTACTTATCCCTCATCAGGCCCATAATTGAGTACAATGCCCCTTTTGGGATGTACCTTACCAGACACCTGCAGCAACTGGAAAGACCCCAAAAGTACCTCACCAAGAGGATCAAAGGGCTCAAACAGATGCCATATGCTGCCCTGTTAAAGAAACTCCAGCTCTACTCAGTGGCATACCGCCTGTTCAGAGACGATCTGTGCCTGACGTATAAAGCCATGTCCAACCCAGAATTAATGGACATGCTGCACCTCAGAAAATCCAAATCCCATCGAGCCACGCTCGAGAGACTTGAACCTCAGCACTGAAATAAATAGCACATGCTGGAGGGACAGATTCATAACCCAGAGGCTCCCTTCACTCTGGAATAAAATCCCAGTCCAGGTTAGGCAGAGTCCCTCATTGACTCTCTTCAAGAGGAATCTTGATGAGTGGATGGGAGATCATAGGTTTACCCCGGGTATCACTTCTGTGTCACTGTTAGACAGAGGCACAGTATACTAACCTCAAAAATGGGCATAGCAAAATAAATTTAAAATGGGTGGCGAAAGCCAAACACATTCTGGCTAGGCTTATAAATGCCCTAGGGCAGATAGCCTAGTATGAACCTATGAACCTATGAACCTATAAATGAGAGCACAAGCTGCCCCCGTTGCTATTCTGTGTACTCGATGGTAAAACTCATTCTCAAAAAGAGGAAGCTGTCTCTTAGCACATGCTCAGTGTATTGCACTATAAGTTTAATATCTCTTGTAGTGAAAAAATTGCATGTTAAAACCACCTCTTCAAACCACATAGAATAACTGAAAATATATCAACAACAATAGCAACAAAAATGAGTCTTCACTAAATAAATCATTATGGAGCATTCATAGAAAGTCCCAAGAATCGCAGAACATATAGTGATTTTTTTATATAAAGCCTTAAGCTTCTTGTCAACCAAAATTTCCAAGGGGTTAAGTTGTTGAGCTCTTGCCAGCAGCAATAGGTTTGATGGGTAGGGGGGTCTTCTATATTTTTATGTGTTTTTCGAATGTCAAAAATGGTAGGAATTGCTGGATGCTCAACTATTTAAAAAATCAAATAGCTGTGCAGTCATAAAAGCTTGTAAAACTAGAACATGTAAAATTAAGTCAATATTTATATATGCTATGTTAATTCTATTGCTGCACACCTGAGAGTGTCAGTGACAGATAGTATACTAAACATTCTACTAATGTAATGTGTATTGTCCATAACAGCCAGTCCCCCACCTTAGCTGGTTTTCATAATAGATAAGGACTGGTTGCTGGCAAGTTCATTGACACATATCTTTCACTTTTACTCAGATTTAATAACCATGATTTTATTTCTTAGTATAAATTTCCCTTAAATCTTTATCACACATTTTCTCATAGAAATTAACATCTGGGTGGTGTGGAGGATTGAATATGAGAACCATAACTCTTTTTAGGCATCTCCTTGGTAGAGTCCTTGAACATATAGGCAGAGTTCAACTTCCTAGAAAAAAGTTTGAGTTCAGTAAGGGTATCAACGAGAGTCAATCAAGTGGACGGTATAAATGAAAAGACATTTTTTTAAATAAATTAAAATATTGTTGGTAACTGTTAACCACTGTAATTAAAAGTCTTATAGTTAAAAGCGTGTAATACTTTAAAGAAGATTTAATAGTACAGTGAGAAGGGACACCATTTAGTATTTCCTTCTTCATCCTTGGCCACTCTCTCTTCTTGACACTGGCCCTGCTCTTGTCCTAGAGCCTTGTAGTTGTCCATTCTCAAACCCCTATCTTGTAGTGGATGAGTACTCTGGTAAGTGTTAGATTGACTGGCTAGTCATTGAGTGTCACATTGCTGGAAAAATCAGAGAGTGTACTGGACACAATTGACTACTGAAACTAAGTATTTTTTTCAGAAATTGCGTTTACTTCTTCATGAAGGCTAGCAGATTCTGCTGTTGGTCTTGTTGTGGCCTTTAATTTTTTTATAAGGCTAGAGGTATGTTTTGTTAGCCTCATAGTTTTTTTTTGTCTCTTTCAAGCTTGTTAGGTTTTCTCTTTTTAAAAATATGACATTGGGAATCTACCTTACATAAATGCAACCATACTTATCATTTTGGACCTCAGGCAATATGTGCTTGGTAATGGGCTCATTTTAGAGGGTAATCTCTTCCATGAAATTCCCAATCTCTAATCATTATGCATTATCACCCTCATTAAATCAAATAAATTCAACAATTGTTAGTGAAATGCAAACCCCCTCAATAACATTACTAGGATATTTCCACATCCAAATCCATTTTGAGACACATTTGATGATAATGCATTCCTTAAGAAATTTGTTGTCACGTTGTAAGATGTGATATTGCAACAAGCAGTTTTCAAGCTTACCTAATTGAGTGTTGTATGAGTCTCCAGTGGGCCCTCTCTCTCAGGACTGAGTGTTATTTCTTCATATAACCAATATCCAGGCTTGCTGTGTGCCTGTGAGGTGGTTGGTTGTATCAGAAGTGTTTTTTCATCCTATTTGGTTATTGCCAATGTTGAAACATTCAAGAAGAACTGTACTACCTTCTGCTCCTACCATGGTTAGGCCTACCATTGCTGCTCCCTGGGTTGTTGGAGAAGTCACTCCACTCCCTGGATCAAACCCAGGCTGGTTTGTAGAGATTATAAGGTGTGGAATATTGTCCTGTGTATCTGCCACAGCCTTAGCTTGCTGGGTGATATTTTATGCCTCCATGTAAAGATTAGTTTGTCCCCCACAAGTTCTCATGTTGCCTTGAAACAAGTCCTGTAAGAACATGGTGGAAATCTGCTCTACGACAATACCAACCAAAATACAAATTAGAGAAGGTAAGAGTAACCAAAGTCACAAGAACCAGAGAAAATGTTACTCTCTAAGGGAATCCAACAACAAGGCTCCACATACTAAAAATGTATTCTGTTTAGCTTCTTTGTGCAAAATTAGGACTTTATCAGAACTAAATACATTAATAAAAACACACACCTTTAATATACAATGCCTTCAGTCATGAGGCAAAATTTGATACATATTATTTAAAAACATACACAAACACAGTGGAGCAAAGCCACTGGAGTAGTGGTGAAAGCACTAACCTGATTAGAAGCTGCTTTGTTCGTTTTTAGTTTGCAGAAGTTGTTTTTATATGAGTGATAGTATCGTGCTTCGCACCACTGTGTTTGTGTTTATTGCTTGGACAGTTTCTTCTATTTTCCACAGTGGTTCATTTGTCCGTTGGGTGGTGTGTTTTGCTGTATTTAAAAACATACTTCACTCACTTTGTATAGAAATAAATCAATAATTATTTATTTTAATATGTTGTCATTTGAAAATATTGAATTATATTGAATATAATCTGAATGTCAAGCCTGTTAAATCACTATTGAAATTAATATTATATGCAGAAAAATCTATATTTTGTTTAAAAGCTTTTAAACTATGACCTTCTATGATGACAGTTCTTCCATATTAATATAACTGCATGAATACATATGTGTGTGTATGCGTGTGTGCGTGTGCACGCGTGTGTGTGTGTGTGTGTGTGTGTGTGTGTGTGTGTGTGTGTGTGTGTGTGTGTGTGTGTGTGTGTGTGTGTGTATGTTGTGTGTGTGCTTAGAAGCATCTTACATAGAAATTAAACCTATATATCAACTGAAGGGTAGAAAAGATATTGGGAGGGGTATTCATGAATGCTTATCACTTCTATGAAGCACTAAGTACTGCAATACTTTTTTAAAATTTTCACATAATTTCACAGAATGTGGCTAAATAGGCTACTTATGGAATACATTTTTTTGTACTGAGGTAGAAAAACGTATTTGTGTAAAAGCATGTATTTGCAATGCAGATCTAGTCATATGCTATGAAATTAATTTAATAAAAAAGACACTAACATATGGCACCAGCATCTTTGAATATCCCCCATTGTTAGTTTTCCTTATCTCCAAGGAAACAAACGTGAAGGTCACCTATTTGCTATTGCTAGCCGAACTGTATTAATGGTGCATTATTTATTCTGTTAAGAAATAATAGCTTTATAAAATGTGCCATTTTCAAGGTAGTATCCATTTTACACATCAGAGAAATATTACCATTACCTATTACAAAATAAAATGCCTTAATATACTATGACCAAAGGAATGAATTTCACTGACTAGCTAAAACGGGTCTCTTCTACTGAGTAAATCACAACAGAATTCATGTAAAAAAGAACTAGTGAACTACACTTGTAATAAACATTAGGCTTCCCATTTTAAGGTAAAAGCTTAAATGACAAAAGATCATCAGACTGAAACCAAATAAGAGAAAAATGCAAAAAATGTAAAGTTAAAAACTTCACACAATGACACATTTATACATGAAAGTAAAACTGAAATGAGAATGAAGGGGGCACATTCCCTGTGCCTTTCATGAAGAGACTGTACCCCCACTCCCACTAAATAGATAATGGGCAGGATTCACAAAGCCTCTGTGTAAGAGTTACAAGGCTAACATGGAGGCTGCAGTTAAACAGTGTGATGTCAGCATGTCATGCATATGCATCAGGGCATGCTGAATCACACCTAAGGCTAACACAGTCTGTGTAAGACAGTAGGGGGTGCGTCCGTAGGGCGAGCCCTGCAAACGGACACGCCCCCAGAAAAGTAAAAGTCCCGAAAGTAAACCCCCACGACAGAGTCCGTGTAAATGTGAATAAACACAACACATGCCCCCACAGACTATGAACATAAAATGTATAAATGAACATCTTATATATTTTTTTATAAGTTGTAAAGATGTTTGCCCGTGAGTGCACTCGTTTGCGCGGGCGTGCCCGATGCTTAGCCACAGTTAGCAGTCAGTGGAAAAGCATATAAGAACTAAATATGTAAAGTAAGCCAAGAAGCAATAGCATAGCGGTAGAGATGTCGGCTGAAGCGGAGGCAGTCCTGGTTCAAGCCCCCACAACATCAATTGTTATTTTTAGTGAAATAAGCATGAAACAAGTCCCTGACATATATGTACATATATAAAATTATATTTTCTGTAAAATGTAATGGAATGGGCCATGTATTTTGAAGAAATGTGAGATAAAAAAAAATGGCAGATGTGCCTATAGCTGAGCTACAGTCTAACAAGTTGAGGATATCTGCTTGTAGGTGAACAGTGTTTTAACAGGTGTAAAATGAGTGCCCGTAGGTGAGCAGTGTTACAACAGGTGTAAAATGAGTGCCCATACGTGAGCAGTGATTTAATAGGTGTAAAATGAGTGCCCAGGGTTGAGCAGCATTTTAACACGCTGAAACTGTGTGCCTGTAGCTGAGTTGAGTGTAATATGTGTGCTGACAGCCAAACCATGCGTAAACCAGCGTGATCCGTTTGCGAGGAGCTGCGCACCGTGCCAACAAGCTAACCGACGGGCAACGTTGACCAAGCTGTATCAAAACTGCCTTTACACAGACACACCTCCTAGCCTGTGTAGACAGTCATAAAATATAAAAAGCAATGGCCAGGTTCAAACCCAGGATACCATGGTCAAAGTACTGAACCACTAAGCCATGACAGTTGCACTTAGAAATGCAGTAATAGCATATATATAGGAATGAATAGAAAGAGGAGCATGACAAAGCAGGTTTTGTGAAGCTGATACAATTCCAAAATAGCCAATCACAGATAAGTGTGGGGAAAAATGGCATATATAAGCCCCATAGGCGGGAATACACAGCATAACCGATTGTGGAACCGACTTGCAGCCAGGATGTCAGGTGTAGGAGAGGGTAGTTGCTTCCGAGCACAGAGGTGGGGTGTTGAGGAGTCCAAATATATGGTTAGGCTCCTCGTCCATAATCATGAGACCCAACTCATGCAGGGCCAGGTCCTGTGGGGAGCATATTGGGCTGAGGCGTGGGACCGGTTGGCACATGATCTCACCAGTGCCACAGGAATACCAAGGACTGGTGAGCAGGTCCGTCACCACCATGCGGACCTGAGGAGATGGAAGCAGGACCAACTGAACCGTTGGATCCAGGAAGCCCAGCAAATGCCCAATGCCCCACTACTGAGTAAGTTACATGTAATCATTTATGTAAGAAATTAACCTAGCTGATATTATGGAGATGTGTATTCCAATATTACTTCATTTATATTACAGCTGCAGGTGTCCGTTCTGAGAACCGTCGAGCCTATGGCGATAGGCTGGTGCAGATGCGCCACCAGGCAGGTCAGTAATTCTCTCCCTGTAACTGTAAATAAATATATAAGTATGACAGTTAGCAAAAGAGTGCAGTGTAGTCACTAATTAATAAAATGTGCAAGTAACAGTGTAAGAGAGTTTGCAAGTATTGCTTGATTACAAAAGTGTGATGCAGCCTGTAATCCAAACATAAAAATGAAACAAGTCTGAAATAAAGATGTCCCACCTGTAATATAATAGTACATAACCTGCAGCAGGCTGAAAAGTACAGCTGCAGAAGCTGAGTAAAACACATGTGAAATATATCCCTGTTGAAATTCTGAAACATGACATAAGTGAGACTGTTGGAAAGGATTGTTATAACTAAAGGTAAAACATGTCAATAAAGCCTATAATTAAGTACCATCCTGAATTGTAAAAATAAAACAAGTGAGAGAGTGTGAGAAAGATGTATGAATCCACCAATAAAGTAGGAATAACTCCTGAATAAAGTATACTGCAGTCAGTACAGAATGAAATGAATGTGACAGGCAGAACCAAACAGCAACATGTGTTGAAAAAGTACTGAAGCTGGAATGTGTGTCCCAAAATCTGGATATGTTGCTCTCAGTCTGCAATATGCAGATAGTATGGTTGTCTGAAATACCAAGCATCCACAGTTGTCTATAGCTATATAAAGCAAATGTAGCAGGATGATGTAGCTGAACAGAGCCAGATATGAATGTGTATGAATAAATATGAAATGTATATTGATGTAGCAGTAACATTCCTATCACCAACCTGAAGTAGTTATCACATAGGAAACTGTAGGCAGACCTGTAGTGTGTATATATCTGTAGCTAGTAGAAATGTACAGCATATGTATAGGTATTTGAAGTTGTTAATTAAATATTTCTTCACCCTACTCTATAACCACAAATAATCCATTCCACGTGAAATGGGTATGTGCATTCACAATTAACACCCCTGGACATTTGTCCTGTTGGTTCATACATATTTGCATGTACATTGATGCCTCTGCCCTGTTCATACATCCAAACCTGATGGCCTGTTACCATCAATCAACCCTGCATGTTGTTGGATTGTGTATTGCTGTTCAAATTATGCATGTGTTATGCTTGCTGTTCAATGGCTTAAATTTATGGGTGTTTGGTTAATGGGAATACTAATGCATGCTGTTACAACTAATTGTGAATGGTATTGTACGTTACTAACCCAAACTGTCATAACATAATGCAAAACATTGGACGACAGGGAAGGTGGGTTCCAGCGGACCCACCTCTCCCACCTCAGCTGGCGAGTGCACCTGTCAGTAGTGCCCAGGCTGGACCCTCCTCCGGTGGCCCTGTGCCACCTATGGGTGGAAGCGCTGCAGGGGATGGGGTTCATCCCCCCTCTGCAAGCGTGGCCGGAGGAGAACATCCACTCACCTTTCGTAGTGTCCGGACTGTGGTGCATAGGGAGATCCGGCACGCTGTGCTTGGGCCCCTATGCCAGCTTGAGGCATGGGTGGCACAACTCACGGGCATGCCTGCTGCCCGGCCTACACAGCCCCCAACACAGCCGCGTCCTGGGCAGTGAAGGCACAGTGGCAACTTCCCATGGGTGGGGATCTCAGTTCCACTGTTGCCATCTGTGGGCTCATGGGCTCGAGATATCCAAACATCTGTCCCCGTCAATTGTGTAACCCCCCCCCACATGTGTCATACACCACCCCTGTATGCGTCTTGTTTGTCTTGTCTGTTAACCTCCCCTACCTACCTCCCCAGCTATACCGACTTCCTGTACCTGACATAGCACTCTCACCTGAAAAAAAAAAAGGCACTCTGTACCCACAAAAAAATTACGCCCCATACATAGCTGCCCATTTTGCACACATGTCTGCTGGACATGTAAACTGGCAATTACAATTGGCTGTACAACAAATATTATTGTTGTCCTCACACCTCTCTCAGGGGTGGAAGGTTTCAAATTTCACACCAAATTACAAACATATGCACAGCTGTTGCTGACGAATAAATGGGCAGCTATGGGCCTTTTCTACATCCCTCCTGCAAAACCCGAGCTTGTTTCATAGTTTCATAGTTTCATTGTTTCCCTACTGTCCTACCCTCTTTGTGACCCCTTTTTCACCACTTTCCTATCTCCCCATTTTCTTTTCTTTCAAAGAAAATAGCACTGGTGTGCGTGACAGTAAGCACATTTAAGCAGTAGTAAGCGGGTGTGCGTGAAGCTAAGCGGCAGTGTGCATGCGTGACCTCCGCGCAAACCAGCGCTAACCCGCTTACAACTGCTTAAAAGTGCCTTAGTCACTCTGAATGACAAGGCCTGTAGTTTTATCAGCAGCAAAATAAAATACCTCCCTCAGTCTCGAGCCCAGGACCTTGGAAACACTAGTCTGCATGACTTTCCACTAAGCCATGAGTGCTATACAAGAACATTGTGCTGAAAGAAATATATCATAAAATAGTAGGAACTAATGTAAAGGGAATACAGCAAGTCTAGTACACAAAGCATGTCATGTATATTTACTGTCAAATCTAGTGGATTTGTAAAATAGTACTGTGTGCTGAGAAACAGTCATGCTAGTTGGTAGCTACTAGGTAATAATGTCACAGTAGCATCTGGCAAGCCACACACATACTCAGAGCAGGATAAACACTGCCATAGTTGAATAGTTAAGAGTTCAGACATAGCAACTGTGACTGAGTTACAGGGATGTCCCTGATGTGAAAACAAATGTCAACTGTGCCCCACTGACACCCTGTCAAATGTACTAACAGTAGGCAGAATGGTAACTATGACTGACTGAAGGTATGCACCACCTGCACAGCACAAATGGTGTACTAATACATATGCTTGACATAAACCACAGTCACAACTGCAGAGTACCAGAATATGTCACTGGAGTAACCCACTGCTATGTACCATTCCATGAGGCTGATAAAAGATGCACCGGAGAGTATCTGAGGCCTGTTCAGCAGCATGATCAAATACCCCTGTAAGTGTCAAGGCCCACACCATGGCCAGACCATACTGCATGCAGTAACACCCTACCACAACAAACACATAGGGAATTGCTGGCCAAACAGATTTAGCAAACATTACAAGCTGTGAATGTGAATGGAAAATAGGAAAGCCATAGCAACACATTACAGGAAATACACCTAGCAGGCATACAAGGAGTGAATGTAAAGGCCAAATATTGAAGCCAAAGCAACAGATTGCAAGAGCCACTGCTATATACCAGTTACACCACAATCCCCACAGGAAAGCACACACACCCATATACACAGTATTACTAGTCGTAGGTGTCAGTTTCCATACACAGAGAACAGGACACTGGAGGAAGGAATACTCAGCTTACAGAACAACATGCATTGCAGTGTCTACAACACAGCCTGAAATATGAGAGACATACCAACCCTTACACTCACAGAACAGTGTCCACAGCAAACCAGCATGGTCCCCACCCTGATAATCTGAAAGGGCTATGCCTACCTAACAGACCTTTTTATAGCACAGGCCTGTAATCACAGTGAGAACTGCAATCACTACACAACAGACTGCATGCAATTAGTAAATGCTGGCCAACAATTGCTGCAGAGGCCATCACATGGACATGTGCAGATACCTATAAAAGCATCCTGTACTCCCAGTCCACACATGCAATACTGTCATTGCACCCACTGGAGGTAGAGAGAGAGAGAGAGAGAGAGAGAGAAAAAAAAAGAAAGAAAGAAAGAAAGAAAGAATGAAAGAAAGAAAGAAAAAGAAAGAAAGAGAAAGAAAAAAAAACTGAAACAACAAAGCAAAGAGGCTGACAGCAGGCCAAGCAACTGCAAGCCTACACAAACAGCTGCAACAAACACAGGTAATGTAAAGTACTACTATAATACTCTACATACTGTGAACCCTCCAGATGTGTTATTGGCCTGTATCTATGTATATGAGGATGTGCATAGGGACGGGGACATACTGAAACTGTCACTGAAGGCTCCACATACATATATATGTGACAGTAGCTATGTGCACATAGCAATGTAGGTTGTAGTGCAATGTACAAGTAGGTTGTACAGTAATGGGTGTTCAGCAGTACGTTACTGTGTGTATAGATATGTGGAACTAAAAAGGAGTATGTATATATATATATATATATATATATATATATATATATATATATATATATGTATATAATGTGTATATATATATGTATGTATATATATATATATATATATATATATATATATATATATATATATATATAAAATGCATATGTGTATACATAGATAGAGAGGGATGTAGAAATACATAGACAGATATAGTTTCACAGTGGCATAGTTTAGTACTAGGCTATCTGCAGACAGTGTATAGAATAGATTTAGAAACTTGCGCCTCTGTATAGTAGTGACACAGTGAAGACTCCCCTACATAATAGCATTAGTTTACTGTGCCTCTGTCTAGTAGTGACACAGAGAAGACCCCTGCTCTAAACCTATGTTCTCCCATCCACTTGTCAAGAATGCACATGAACAGTGTCAGTGAGGGTCTCTGCCTAACATGAACTGGGATCCTGTTCCAGAGTATGGGAAGCCTCTTAGTGATGGATCTGTTCCTACAGTATGTCCTATTCATATGTGTGCTGAGGTTTAAATCCGTAGCTGTCGTGCTTCTGATGGATTTGGATTGTATGAGGTGGAACATGTCCATCACTACCAGATTGGACATGGCCTACTACATCAGGCACAGATCACCCCTACTTAGGCAGTATGCTATGGAATAGAGCATGAGTTACGTTAGTCTGGCAACATATGACAGTTGTTGCAGACCCTTGATCCTCCTGGTGATGTACTCATGGGGTCCCCCTAGCTGTTGCAAGTGCCAGGTGAGGTACATACCAAATGGGGCATAGTACACAGTCATGGGCCTGATAAGGGAGGAGTATAGGGGTACAATGACCCCTTTTGATGTGGATGTGAATCCCTTCATGATAAGGTGGGCAAGGTAGGAAGTCCATCCAACCACTTTGGCAACGTGGGTGCCAAATGAGAGGTCAGCATTGCACAGTGTCACCAGGTCTCTGATTACTTTGTCTGTACTCAGTGGGTTATTGGTTATTGTCTATGTGATAATATGTAGATACATTGTCCGTCCAAAAGGGTATGAGTATACATTATGTGGCATGCAGTGTCAGGCCATGACTCCGGCACCAGTTGTTGGTGTCTGTGAGGCCTGTCAGTAAGATGTATGTGTCAGCAGGTGTATCACCTATGGCGCATAGTATGCAATCATCTTTGAACATTGTCAGCCACTACCCTCCCATGTCTGCTTCCACATCTGAGAATGATATGCCGAACATGAGCAGTCCCAGGACAGAGCCCTGTGGGACACCACATGTGACTGGCTCTGAGTCTGCCATGGCACCAGTGAGGTTGACTATAGGGTTTCTATCCATTAGCTGGTTTGCAATCCATCATGTGACATATGGATTTACATGTCAGCTGTTGATCATGTCTATGATGGCAGAGTGCGGTATTGTGTTGAATGCTGTAGGCAAGTCCAGGTAGGCTGTATGGACAGCTGTGCCCTCAGCAATGGCTGTAGTGACTGATTTGAAAACGTCAACCAGGTTCATAAGGCAGGATCTGCCCTCTACAAAGCCAAACCGGGTGGGATCAAGTGTCTAAGTCCCCAATGTCTCTGTGTATGGGTACCATAATGATCCTTTCCATAGTGTTGCAGACCAGGCTGGTTAAGCTTATGGGGCGGTAGTTACCAGGGTCTGTAGAGGTGCCTCCTGTGTGGAGTGGGACTACTGTTGCTGTATGCCAGTGTCCAGGTACATATGCTGTAGTAAGGCTATGGCTGAATAGCATGTAATGTGCATGTGTAGATCCTCTTGCAGTTCATGTAACATGCAACCTGCAATACCGTTGGGTCCCATTGATGCTGTGTTTACAGCTCCGCTGAGGGTGGTTCCCTGCTGGACATCTGAGATGACAGGGAGGTTACAGTCAGCTGGGATAAGTAATTCCACATGTGTGGGTGAGGGAGGGGAGAAACCTGCACTAAACCTGTCTGCCAGACTGTTGGCATTATCTGTGTGTTCAGTGTAGCGTATGTCACTGTGAACTAACTGTGAACACAACTGAGGGTTCCCACCCAGGTGTGTAACATAGCAGAGGAAGGCCTTGAGGTTATCTGTAGTGACCATAGCGATGTCCCTCTCATTGTTGGCCTTGCATGTTTGTATGACAAAACCCATCTTTCTACTACTGCTGATGAGAGATGCCGAAGTTCTATGGAAGCATGCTCTGCCGTGCAGTAGCTACCTTCTGTCGTTATACAATTTGTTCAATGCTGGGGTCCACCAGACAGGACACCTGCCCTTGGTGGAGAGGGTCATAGTTTCATTTGTGATTGCATGATCCATGCATTCTTGGAGATGTCTGTAGAAGCATATGTGAAGGTGTCTGCATTGTGGGAAGTGGATTACACTGGCCCAGTGGGCATTAAGGATACCAACTCAGTTATAAGACGTGTAAAGTCGGCATGTGAGAGGTTTCCCACTGTAGTCTTTTGTGTTGTGGGGGAGGTGGGATATGTATATCCAGGGGGATTAGTCTGTGGTCAGATGTGACTAGTGAGGGTATACTTCCAGTGTGTAGCACATTGTCCCCATGTTTGTGATGATCAGGTCTAGTATATTATCTCCTGTTGTGGGAGAGGTGACTAGCTGTTCCATTGCATTTGACATAGTGAATTCCGGGAACCTTTGGGCTAGGGTGTTTGGGGTAGAATAATGCACCCAGTGTATGTTAGGGTAGTCGCAGTATCCCAATATGATGGTGTGTGGTGGGACATTCATATCCTCCAATGTCTACAGGAAGGCTGACTGTGGTCCCTGAAATTATGAGGGTGGTCTGTAACATGCTACCAGTTGTATAGCAGGTTTGCCTATGGTTATCTGCACCTGGATGGTCTGTGATGCTTCATGTGTTGCCACTAACCTGGAGGTGTGTGTGTGCCCTCCAGGAATATGGACACACCCCCTCCCTTTTTGTTTTATACCGAGTCCTGGGGCCAAAACGCATGATACGGGGTATAGCCTGGTACCGCTGGTGTGCTCTCAGGAGCCTTGAACCAGGTTCTCACTTACTGCACAGACATCGAGATTGGTAGAATATGTACGTACAGATATATGTAATACACACATACATATATAGATATCTGTAGAGGCTTATACATATACAGATAGATTTGACTGACAACAGATATGTCTGTATATGACTATCTCTCACTCTCTGTCCCTCCCCCTCACACTCACCCTGTGTCTCTCTCTCACTCTCTCCCTCTCTCCCCACATCTATATGTATATATCTACATCTATATATACATATTATATATACATATATACAAACAGATATATATCCATATACAGATATAAATATATCAATACATATATATATATATATATATATATATATATATATATATATATATATATATATATATACACATATATAGACTGTGTGAGGCACATGTGTGCAGATGTCTTGCTATAGGTACCTGGTGTCACAGTAATGGAGTGAACACCAGTGTGGATACTGGAGTACCATACCCCATTCAAAAACACTGACACCAGTAACCACCACATATGTACATGTCTGCCCACCACTGCATGTGTCAGGGGGGAACAGGGTCAGCAAGTGTACAATAGGCTCCACATCGATATACACAGTGGCACACTAGTCCTGTAATACCTGTACATGGAATGTGTCAGCGGACATGGTGTGTCTTCTATGGACATGTAGGTCACTGTACCCCTCCACACCCCACAATGTCCTACACGGTATGTACCTCCCATGACAGCTACACATATGGTGAAGGACACAGACATATGCAAGTAACTGTGTCAATGCACTCAAACACCACAGAGCGCACACAGACTACCTACATAGAGGTTACCACTGCTGGATATACATAGTTCAGTCACACCCATGACAGTTGTCTACCAACCATGGTAACACCTCCAACATCCACAACACAAATTACCTATGTCTGTCATCCTTGTCACTGCAGTGTAGAGCACATGGTGGAGGTATGGGACCCTACCCACAAATATGACATACCCTGTAGTAGACCACACAGAATTAAGAAGCAAGGCTCCCCATGAGTAGATGTCAGACATACCCCTGCTGAATGTTATGCTGATAGGTAATATGCCATATGAGTCACCCTGTTTAACTGTTTGTAAGGAGCAGGTACGATCATAACACATGTGTCACAAGGGGCAGGGTAGCATAACAGTATGCTGCTGTAGGCCCAGGGCCAAAAGCACACTACCTACCTAGGACACAATGCACACCCATGAACACATTGCAAACGGAATATGTGAGGTGGAATAAGTGTGCTAGTGACTGGGTGCATGTTGTGTACTGGTGTGATTGCTCACCATGACTGTCTGTCTGTCATGGTAGTGTGTGTCCTTGGTGTGAGGCCAGAGACAGGTGTGTGGGGTATTGCGATCAACACATACTACATTGCCATATGTTGTGCTGTGTTACCCTGTATGTCACTGTGGTGTAGGTAGGGTTATGGCAAGTAAGAGTAGTGTGCATTACCAGTGAAATATGTAATGTGCATTGTGTGCAGTGCATGGGCTGATAATGTTCCCCATACAGTACCTTGATTCAAACCCCCAGTGTGAGGTTGTGTATTGTACCTGAAACAGTGCATTGACTGCTGCAGTATACTAGTCTGTTGTATGGAGTGTGCCAGGTACTGTTGCACAGTTGTCGGATGAGCACTGATATTTGGTCATGTACATGTGTATCCCCCAATTGACAGACAGATGCTATATATGGTGCCTAAGTTATATCACTGCAGTCAAGTATTATGTGTATTATGTGTGCTATAGTCTGCTGACAGATATTGTTGACATATTTCCCTTCTTCTTTTCAGGGCCATGGTTCACCAGTGGAACCCAGTCTACTCTGCTGCAGAGGAGGAGGAGATACACCAGAGCTTGGTGCGGGATTTTGCTGTACTCTTTTCCCGCACCAGCCAGAACCAGCAGGAGAGGGCTGCACTGTGGAAAGACCTGGTCCGTCGGGTAAATGACATAGGCACACATAACCAGACATATGAGCAGGTACGCCATCACTGCAGTGATTTAATTAGAAATGTCCATCAGCGTGCATCAGATATCCACAGGCAGCAGCTTGCCACAGATGGTGGGGTGGCTAGACATCCCCTCCTCACCAGACTGGAGGGACTACTCCTGAGTGTTGTGGCTCCAGCACAGCAGCAACAACAACAGCATACATGTGTAATGATGGAGGCTGGAGCCACACAGCAGCAGGACACAGAGCGTGCAGGTAACATGCCATGTGTATAGTTGACCATTCTGTACACTGTTAGGTTATGCATGTGTGAGGTGTGTCCTTGATTTGTAGCTGTAATCTTGGTAATTATTGTGCATTACTGATAACTTCATTATCTGCAGTACACCTGTGGAAGCTAACTGTTGCATTACTGAACTGTATCATGCCCACAGTATCAATGGCACAGATGTGCCCACTGACAATAAATGTCTCTTTTCCGCAGGTCCCTCTGGTGTAACAGCAAGGCAGCCTATCCGTGCTGGTGAGTGTGTAATACCATTACCTTCACTACTCTGTATACTAATAGTAATAATAGGCTAAAGCAGTAGTGCTGTGTGTTTGATTGCAGGTGTGTTTGTGTCTGTGGGTTGATATCTCATATACTGAGGTGTGTGCATGTGCCCATGTGTGCATGTGTGCATGTGCCCATGTGTGCATGTGTGCATGTGCCCATGTGCACATGTGTGCATGTGTGCATGTGTGCATGTGCCCATGTGTGCATGTGTGCATGTGCCCATGTGCGCATGTGTACATGTGCGCATGTGTGCATGTGCACATGTGCGCATGTGTGCCCATGTGTGCATGTGCGCATGTGTGCATGTGTGCATCAGTGGTGGCATTGTGTACACATTGTAAACTGTGTTTCCTGTCTTATTCTCACAGGTTCTGGTGCTGCTCTGGTGTCGTGCAGCAGGGAACCTAAATCAGCTGCTGTGGATAGTGATGATGATACCTGTGTAATGGCACAGGTAGGTGTGCCAGGGTCCGTCATTGGTCAGCCAATTGACACTACACAGCTGTCGACCCCATCAATGCGCACAGTCATCCTGCCAATACATCCTTTGTCACCAATGTCCCTAGGTGATGGACAGGATACAGTGGGCATTGACCAGGGTAATGTGGTACTGGTGGCACATGCATCCCCACACTGCAGCCATGGCCAGGGCCCTGACACGGTACCACACAGGCAGACGTCCATGGGTTCTCGTGGGAGCATCCGTGGGTGTACCGCCCCTGTCAGACATGCTCACAGAGGTCTTACAACCCCAGCTATATTTTGGGCTGTAATGCAGGCACAGTCACGTATGGAACGGTACACCAGACAGGGTCTGAGGGAGCTGAGAGCATGTCGCACAGCCATGAGTGACAGTATGCATGATGTTGCGGCTGCCATCCACAACTTCACCAAGGTCATTGACAGACATTGGGGAGACACATTAGATCTGTTCCACAACTATATGTCCATGAGCCAGGGCAATGGTGGACGGTTGAGGCGTTGATGTGGCCGTATGCCAGCAAAATGACAACAGGGCCGCGGCCACTCACATAGTGCCAGCAGCAGCCCCAGCAATGCTGGGTCTGTGCTGTCATCGGACCGCCCCAGGAGACCACGTGCACGTGGTGCTGGACAGTCTCAACAGGGACCTGTCTCCAGTCAACAAACACCTGCTTCTGATGACAGTACCCAGTCTGGCTTGGTACCTGATATGGTCCGTAGCACCCCTGCCAGGCACAGGTACCATGTCCGTGGCCACAGACAGTGATCTGTATGACCTGGCAGGTACAGTCTGTGGCTGTCCACAAACACCTGTATATGGCAGCCATGAGGTGGGACTGTGTGCATTAATACACACATGCAAAGTGATAACACCTAGGGCTACTGCATACACACACACACTGCATCAACATTGCCCCATCTTGTACTGCTGTCCCTCACCAACACACACACACACAGACATGTCAATTGGTTGTATCAGTGGCAGACTCAGGCATACCAGGTATACACCCTGTGCATATGATGAAACTGTGCCACCTCCTGCAATCTGTAAAATCGGTGCAGGAACAGGTTAACATGGTGCTGATGCACAGGGTGACTATATAGACGTATTGTAATAGTATGATGTTGACAACAGTACAGCGTAATTATAGCATTGTGGGTATATACCAGCATGCCTGATGCAGTTACAGTATGAATGTCATTATATTGTTTTGTACACCTATAGTAATTACCACAGTGTTCTGTTTGCACATCTTTGCATACTGGTGGTGAGGCTGTGAAGGGATGGCCACCTACATAGGTAGCACAGGGGATACAACAATGTACATATTGATACTCAATGATGGCCATGTCAACTGCGAGTTACATGCTGTCCACACACGACTCTGCAATGCAGATGTTTCAGGATGTTGATATCTGTGCAGTACTACACAACAGGTTCAAGGCTCACAAGAGCACACTAGCACTACAAGGTCACACCTCATACCATGCATAACAGCACCAAAACACAGAACTAACTATGACAGGAGGGAGAGTGTCCATACATGTCAAGGATACTGTGGTGCCAGGACAGGTAGCATACATCATACTAAGTCTGGAACTGCTGATTGAAGGCTCAGTGTCTGTTATTTGACATGTGTATTATTAAAGGTATGAGCACTTGGGTATCAGGCCAGTTATTCAACATTACGAAGATACACTTGTGAGGGGTGCGGCTGGACCCAGCCTGTCTGACCTGGGAATGTCTGGGTACTGGCTTAGAGTGCCTGCATATATGCACTGTTACATACTGGAAGTTGTACACCTTGTTTGTTGTAGCATAGTCTACATACAGGCCTGCTGACTGTAGCTTTGTCTGTATGCATGTTTGCCTGTTATGTTCCTGAAACACTGATTCCACCTGCAGTGCAGATATTACAGTGCCTCTGTGGATCCCTAGTGACATCTGTGTTGCTTACTGTACTGATGTCCATGTGTCACTTGACAGAATGTCACTGTTTGTCCTGTTTGCATGTAGCTTGCCTGTAACACATTGCATATGACTTACCTCACATTTGCTCAAGACAGCATTCATATATGCCAGCACTAACAAATCAGGAGTACTACACCCTCACATAGTCACCTTGAGTACCTTGTTCCCCATTGGCCCTATGTGTCGATACTTAGTATGGGAGTCACAATGCTATGGTAGCATTTGCAAAGGTCACCTGTCGATCTACTCTCAGATCCAGTTGGTGAATCTGTGAGTCATGTGACAATGTTACAGCTGCCTCATGTACACAGACAAACCTCTCCCCTTCCCATACATGTACAACACATGTGAGAGATGCAACCACATAGCCAAACTGGGGGCTAATCTCTGTTTACACAGCACTGGCATTCCCTGTCAGGTGGAGTGGGATACTACAGTGAATACAGTACCAGTCTCCCATAGACCTGCCACAACCACAATCCAAACACTGACACACACAGGTACATTATTGGGCTCTCAGAATTGCATCCTGCCTGAGCAGCTGACACCTGCAATGCAGACACACAAGCAAACATTACGCCAGGGCAGAGCACATGCAACACATAGCTCACAAAGCCTGTGTGCCAAACAGTGTCAGGCCATATGGCTAGACAACACACCTGCTACGGTTGTATGAGGTACCTCTATTGTCATGTACACAGTGGTCCTGCTCCCAGGCTGAACAAGGTGACGGTCATGCTGAGCTGCCCATTGGGCACTATGATCCAACACATAACACAAGCAAAGTGGTCACTCCAAGGCATGTAGAAGTATGACTCAGTCATTGTCTGTGCCAGTGTGTATGACCTCTGATGCACCTCCCTGGACTACATGTTAGGGGACATAGAGGGGCTCTCTGAGCTTGTGGCACAGGCTGGTATGACCCTGGCCTTGAGTAGCATCTCACCCTCACCATGAATGCTGCCACAATATGTAGACAGGATCATCGGTTTCTGCACTTAATGTATCTTTCAGTGACATCCAAAGGGGATCCAATGCCTGTCAGTGTGGGATTACATGCTGGACATGCCACATTGCTTTGCTTGGGACAGCTTGCACCTGTCACCCATTGTATATTGGCAGAGGCTGTTGCTACACACAAAGTGCCTTTGTATGCAAGGCTGACATTACATAGCCACCTACACAGGTATCACATGGGATGGGACACTAATAGCAATGCTACTCAACAGCAGCAGTGTAAACCTCAAGATGCATGTAGTGGAAACTGTCCTTAGCATGGGGTACAGCAATATCCGTGCAGTAACAGACTCCTGGTACAAGGCTCCGAGGTGCACAGCATCAGTGCCAGGTCATTCCTGATACCATGCTTGTCATCCCCTACACATGCACCAAAACAGAACAGGGGGGATGTATCCAAAGGCACCTCAGATACACACACCCCCAGGTTGGTGGCACTGCACAAAGCATCAGAGCTTCTCCATGTGCAACACACAGTGGGTTAGACTGCCTTCAGGTTCATAGCCTGGCACACACCACACTCCCATACCCAGGAAACCCACTTGACCTTCCTGACAACACTGGAAATATGACGGTCTCTACACACACCATTATATGGTTGTACTGCAACTACCCAAACATACAGTGTGAGCATTATTCTAGCTGCAAGACCCTATCTGAAGGTTTCTTATCATTCATTCCCTGCATTGCTATGGAACAACTTGTTACCACTCCCACAAGTGGTGACAACATGCAGCACCTGTTCATCACCAACATGTGGACTATATGCTCCAGACCAATCATGTATCCCTCGCTGGTGGGATAACACCATCTACAACCCACACTGTATAGTCACATACCACATGCAGCCCCTGCACAGAACACCACAGTCATACAGTTGTCTGATGCATATTCCATGTATTCACATGAGGTAGGCGGACATGGGAACTCTTGCAGTTCACAGGTGCATATGTGTAGGTGGCACGCACATACATCATGTGTGCATTGACATTACTGATATAATGTATGTTGTGCAATATTGGGAACAACACCCCACACACATGGACAAACTGTGTGACAAAAATACACATGGCATTTGTAGGATACAAACCCCTACTTATGTTAGATCACTTGTGAGAGTCGCAGTAGCAGAGTGTACTATTTGCATTACTGGGAGGATTGCTTTCTCCTGCTGTACTTACAGGGTGCTGACATCATCAGTGTTTAGACAGTGGAATATGCAGCATGTGTTGTGTAGTAATAGTTGCCAAAAGGAACATTTTTCATACACATGGAATTGCACACACTACTCCCCCACACACAGTCACTGGGCACTTGCAGGACTCAAACCCCTACCTAACTATGCTATGACACTAGTGAGAGATGCATTAGCAGAATGTGCTATTTGCATTACTGGGGGGATTGCTTCCTCCTGCTGTACTTATAGGGTGCTGACATCATCAGTGTTTAGACAGTGGAATATGCAGCATGTTTTGTGCAGTAACATTTCTCATACACATGCAATTGTACACACTATTCCCTTACATACACTGGGCTCTTGCAGGATTCAAACCACTACCTAACTATGTTATGACACTAGTGAGAGACGCATTAGCAGAGCGCGCTATTTGCATTACTGGGGGATTGCTTTCTCCTGCTGTACTTATAGGGTGCTGACATCATCAGTGTTTAGACAGTGGAATATGCAGCATGTTTTGTGTAGTAATAGTTGCCAAAAGGGACATTTCTCATACACATTGAATTGCACACACTACTCCCCCACACACAATCACACACACACTGGGTACTTACAGGATTCAAACCCCTACCTAATTATGTTATGACACTTGTTAGGGACACAGTAGCAGAGCGCGTTATTCACATTACTGGGTATAATTTCTGCTCCTGACATATGTATAGTGTGCTGACATCATTATGGATGAAGAGGTATGTACATCTGTTACTATCCATCAGTAAGGGGGAGAGCATATCTATGCATTAACTTTACACAGGCAAAGTGGCCTACTGTACTGTGGAAGCAGACACCAAATACACTGTGGATAGCCTTCTGTATTCCCTAGGGACAACAGTCAGGTATTGCACTCTACGGCCATATGTTTACCTGTCAGATGCAAGTATCTGTTGCTCATATACTGTTTGTGGGTCTTTATTGCCATAGCCTTCCCTATCTCTATAAACAACGTGTGTACTGTGGGAGATGTTTGCATATGAGTGGGATTCAGTACTTTACTTATGTCTCTGTTGTAACTTCACTGTGTGCACTGGGCAGATGTCTGTATTGTGGGAGGTTCCTGTGTTAACACATAGACATGTCAGATATGTGTGTGCAACTGCTGAACTGTGACATGGCCTACGTGTGTGAGCATGCCCAGTTCACAGTTTGTATGGCTTCTTGACTGCCACATCTCATTTATCTAAGTGTGCGAGCATGTCCAGTGTGACCTTTCTTTATGTTTGGATCTGTGGACCACCACATTTCTGTTTGTGTGTGGACGCCATCTATATATCACATGTACAGTTGAGTGTTGGACATCAGGCTGTGTTCTTACTGCCCAACTGCTGTGTGTCTAAACCTAACAGGCATTATGCTGTGCCTGTAGGGTCACCATGGGATAGTTTGCATACAGTTGTCATCATCCTTTCCTGCTGACCAAACAGTTGTATTGTTGTATAGTGTACTGGTGCAAAACTTTCACTGTGGTGGACAGTATAATCGGTTTCAGTCCTATCACTGCTTGTAATGTTTATAGTGAGCACACCAGACTGGTTGAGGGCCAGTTGTGCAGATATGACCATGTTGCATTTTGTTCAGATATGGACAGCTTAGTACATGATTGTCCGACATTGCTAATGTATTCCACAACTTGTGTGGACAGTGACAAACAATGGCCATGTGCCCTAGTCCATTTGTAATGCTAGTCAGAGAGTGTTTGTCCTTCCACACACTTTTACTGGTGTTTGCCATGACATATGTCATGGTTAGTGTGCTGTGCCTCTGTCTACCCGTGACATACAGGTGATATCCAGGGTACACCTACCATCTCCCATCCAGTCATCATGATTCCTCTGGATGACAGTCACTGAGGGACTCCCTGGATATCCTGTAGTGGGAGTTTAGTTGTGAGTGGAGTGAGCTTCTGGGTTATGGACCAGTCAGTACAGCATGTCCTGTTTATATCTGTGCTGGGGTTCAGGCCTGTCAGCTGCATAGTTCACCAGCATTCAGTGTTTACATGGTGCCAAATGTCCATTGATACCAGGTTGGTCATGGCTCTATACATCAGGCACAGTTCACCTCCAGTCAGGCAGTATGGCACTGTGTGGAGCTGCAGTTTCTTTACTCAGGTGACACATGGCATCTGTTACAGCTCTGCGATCCTCCTGGTGGGGTATTTGTGTGGTCTTTCCAGTTGCTGCAGGTGTCTGCTACAATACATCCCTGAAGGCCATTGTACACAATTGTGAGGCTGCTGATGGATGACTGGAGAGGCACATTGACCTACCCTAACCAATCTGTGCTTACCTTCATGATTAGGTGGGTACATGGTATGTTTCTGTAACCACTACAGACACATGGTTGTCACATGCAGGATATCTATCACCTTGTGTCCCCAGGTCTCTTATTGCTCCTGATGTACTTACTGGGTTAACACCTATGTGGTAATTTCTGGCCATGTACTGTGTTTCCACAGGGGTTGACTATACACTATTCTGCATTTAGCTTGTTGACATGGCTGTGGCACCGCTTGTGTGTGTTTCTATGTGTGCCTTTTGTAGGTTGCTTGTGTCAGCTGGAGGATCCGATATGGTGGCCAGTTTATAGTCCTCTGCAAACCTGTTCAGACAGAGTCCTTCCATGTTGGCCTGTACCTATGTGACATATATAGCATACAAGAGGGGTCCCAGGACCATGCCTTGTGGGATGCCAGTTGTACCTGGTTTGCAGTCTGCCATGGCTACAGCATGTCTGCCAGGTCAGTTCTGTCCTTGAGCTGGTTTGCAACCCATCTACTTGCATAGGGGTTTATAGTTAGGCTGGTGAGCTTATCTGTACCTCCAACTAGGGTATTGTATGGAAGGGTTTAGCAAGGTCCAGATAGGCTGTGTGATCAACATTCCCCACATCACTGGGCTTGGTGCATGTTTCACATGAGTCAGACATGTGTACGGGGCAGGATCTGCCCTGTGACAGCCACACTGGGTAGGGTCCAATGTCTGTAGGTACCCAATCTCATTATTCATGGGATCCATGATCATCCTCTCCATTACTTTGCCAACCTAGATATTCGGGGTTGAGGGGTGATAGTTTGCAGTATCCATTCAGGCACCCCCTTTGTGGTGTGGGACCACTGTTGCTGTACACTGCTCTTTGGGTACATATCCTGTGGTAGGACTGATAGTGCACAGTAATGCTATTTGCTGTTGCATTCTTCTTACAGTACTTGTTGGACACAACCCAGGACACCATCTGGTACCATTGATGCTGTGTGCTGTGCTTTGTGGATGCTGGCTGTTACCTCAGCATCTGCAATGTCGGGGGGCCAGCACTCTCCTGGGATAGATATTTGGCAGTTAGGTGCTGGTGGGGAGTTTGCAATTAATCTGTTAGGTAGGATGTTGGCAATGTGTGTGGGTTTGGTGTATTGTTTGTGATATTAGAGTGCTGCAGAGCATATCTGTGGATTATCACCATGGTTCCTACCATCAGCTAGAACAGCTGTGTAATAATCCTTTGTGTCCTGCACAATTTGTATCATCATAGTTCATAGGTTCATACTCGGCTATCTGCCCTGGCCTTGTTTGAGCACGTCATTTTAGCTTTCTCTTACATGGGATTTCGGGTTGTCCCCGGATCGCGATGGCTGCATGGAGTCTTACACGGCTCTTAGACTCCGTGCAAGCCATCGTGAATCCTGCCCAATGTTTACTCCAAGATACACAACTCGAAGAAAAGTAAATTGATTTCAGTGGGAAATCTTCCTTCCACTTTCAGACTCCCTTTGACTTTCTATTTTTGTACTCTTGAAGATTCATGTTAGTAGCCGTTTCGTATGGGTTTACAATGTGCTTTTTAAGCATACATCCAGCAAGGATGGTGGAGTTGAGCCAGAGGTTGTATTGCCCAGTACATCTCCAGGCATCTGCTTGGATATGCAAGCATTAATTTGAGTACAGTGTTTCATGTACACACACACCAATTTACAGTTCTCAAAAAAATGAAATTCCATTTTCATGTGATGAAATCCGTTTATTATACGCTAGACTTTTAAATTTAATTTCTGGTCATTAACATGATTTTATTATGATCTTTTGGTCCATCATCTCTACATATGCAAAAATTAATACTGATTTTATAGGCAGATTAAACAGATTCTAGGTACAGAGCAATGAATAAATTAAGTTGACAGTATTATAAACAGTAAATATAAGAAGAAATACTGGTTGTGGCGAATGAGTGTTCACGTCTAAAATGCTAATGCCATGAAAATCCCATGTTTTTCCTATACTAAGCCAGTCAAGTTCAGGATTTATCAGTTTTTTCCCAGAAAATTGGAAAATTAGTGTCCATGCCCATGGATATTGTATCAAGTATGTGTGGATTTTCTACTGTATGTAGACATTTGGTGTTCAGATACTGCTTAAATGCCTAGGCAGTTATCAGTTATCATGGTGCATTCGTGGAGCTTTACAGCATAAGTCATATATTACAGCACAATATTTCTGCACATAGTAACAAGGTTTATTTATATGATACTTGTTGAGAATAGGGCAGATGTCACTTTGTTTATGAGCTCCAGATGAGCATTGTACCTGTAGTAAACCTGCACATGGCAGGTACTTTGCCACTAGGTGACATGCCGCAGGAGCAGGGTTGTATGTGACAGGGTTAGGAGAGGATGGGTGAGTGGGCCAGTTGCCCCATGTAAATGGTAGCTTGGGTTTTGGCTAGTCAGTGTACTCATACTTTTAAGATGAATGGGAACTGGATGTCCTTGTACTTCAGCCTTATGTTACTGCATCTTTAGTTCCAAATTATTCTTCTAAAATTATGGTCTCATTCCCATTAGGTTTCTATGGAAACAAATACAGGATACTCCCAAGTGTTAATGTGGCATTGATTATTGTATTCGAAATGACAGTGCATGCATTGTCACTGAAAGAGAAACATTGCCTGCAAGGAGAATATAGCGAAAACAGCAAAGATGACATTCAGCAAGATGGCAGTCAACGTCCTGATTTTCAGGCAGTACAGAAGCATTTTCATCATTCTCGATGGGATCAGTATCCAAGAGAGCAACATTTAAAAGTAATCTACAAAGCTCATTACTCTGCCAAAGGAATGCAAAGACAACAGAGCAGAACAAGACAATGCGTTGTTGGGTTCAGTACTGCAAGGGAGCTAACTAATGCAGAATGTAAAGCATCAGGTGACCTCATTCATGACCTCATCTCAAGCTGACAGCAGTAGAAGTGATTGCAATAATTGTGCCACCTGTCTTCCCCGGCTAGGACAGACCACACCTCATCTTTTAAGGAGAATCAGATGGAGTACAAAATCCAAAGGAAGTCAATTTTTTGGCAGGCTGAAATGGTCATGCTGTGTTACATTTGCTGACATACTTTCCCTTGGTCTGCACTTACTCTTTATCTTGCTGATGCAGTTACAATGTGTTTTTTACACGTTTTAGAACTAAATGCTCACACTTCACCTTATATGCATATTAATACCATTTTATTTCTGAGGATGGTTATAATGTTATAACTGCTGAACTTTGTATTTAATGATCTGTCCATGAATATATATATTTTTTTACTGAACAGTTGAAATTCTTTTTCTAAACTCTTGGATCAAAGTTATACAAATTTTTTAACTGAAACAAATCATCACATTTTATATTACTTTCAGAATGCTACATGTTATGTGTCTGGTCACAAATAGCTAATGCACTGTACTACAGTGTGTATGATCTATGTGTAATAAAATACTGAATATCATGCAAAATCATACTGTGGTAACAGTTTTGTGAGTCTGAACCGCAGGTTTGAAACTACAGTTGCTACTTGTGTTCATGTACATTATGTATACATGTATATAGCCTCAGTTTCCAGAGAGCATGTGTTGACATAAGTACAAAACACCTAAGAGAATGGTGTGTTTACATGACAGGAGGACAGGGCTGTTTTTGGTGTAGCCTAACATTTTATAAATGCTGTAAGCAACATATTTTACCATGCATAATAGGTCATACTTGGACAGAAAGCTTGCCTTGCCTTATGAAGGAGCAGATTATTTTACATCATTTGCCATTACACCTGGCAGGGGTGAATAAAAAATATCTACGTGTGTTTATTTTCACATCTGTAAATAATTGCTTATTACTCAATGTTAGCTCTTTTCCCCATGGGCTTTTACCAAAAATAGACCAAAACTCAGTGGACATCCTGGCAATCAAAGCATAAATAAATAAATACATTTAGGAATTTTAGACAGATCCTGAATTTATCTGACTGTGACACATAACAGTAGTCAGAAGATCCCTTACTGTTACAACACTTCCCTTATGACATTTCCCAATACATAACCACATGCCTTCATCAAGTCCATAAAATACACATAGACAGTATTGCCAAATTCTAAGTCACTCTTCCATGACCTAGATGGAATCTGCATTGATTTTCCTGAATGAGGATGTCAACTACTGGACACAATGTGCTTTCCAGTGCACTGTCATAGGCTTTTACAGGGAGGCCGAGGAGTATGATTACTTTATAATTGGAACACTGCCTCCCATTACCCATTTTAAAAAATGGGGACCGTGACCCCAGTTTTCTAGTCCAGAGGTACCATCCTAGTCTTCCCTGCAATATTTAATATCTAACAAGTGTGTAAACTGACAATATGCTGCACCTTCTTCATTTCTAGATAGATCTGATGCACAAAATATATCCAGCACCTCCAGCATTTCTGAATAGACCTGATGTACTCCCAGAGCCTTACCACTGAGGAACACTTTAAATCACTTCAGTGACCTCACCTCAAAAATGCATCTACTTCTGCTAGGAAGAAAGGAGTTCACTCTGTCCCAAAGATATGAAGACAGTCTCTTACTTACTTATAAAAACATTTTGAAGGCCAAAATAAGCAATGGGTAAGTCTGCCTGGTTCACTACCTAATTGTAATAGGATGCAATAGGGTCTAATAAGTTAATACAGTATTGGTCTAATCTGACAAATGCACCAGTATCCAGTATCTATATCACTGGCCAAAACTATATGCCTCCAAGAGTTTGTATAAAGTGTTTGCAAGAAATCAAAGGCACTTTCATAGCTTAATGTAAAGTTCTTCACATACTGTGGCAAATCCTTAGCAGTATGCATGGTATGTAGTACTGTATAAACTGCATTTTCGCCAAGCTCTGGCCTTGAAAACTTAGCTTGAGCAAAATTTAACAACATTTGTGTCAGGTCCTACAGCCTGATCATGGCAGTCTTCACTTAGACTATTAGGTCACTGCTAAAGCTCCAGGCATACAGGGAGGAAAGCCTGTATTTATTTTTCTTTGGGATCAAAACTACAGTCTTCATTAAATTCTGCTATTATCCTGCCCCTTCCTATACGACTTAGTTAAACCAACTCAGAGGTGAAGGGCAATGTTAGTGAGACTCAGTTTATAAATAGTGACCTGCAAATATCCAGGGCTGAAGCTCGCCTGTTCCTCACAGCCTTCAAACCTCTGCTCTCTTCTAGAATATTCCAGCTTCATTAAATCTTCCTGGTAAAGCTGAAGGAAGCCTTTGTGCCATCACCGTTAACCATCCCTTCTTCTTTCTCTTCCATTCCACACATCTAAGATAAGTACTCCCAAAATACCCTATTAAGTTCTGACTCTTTGATATTATTAGTCCAATTGCGAAAGTCTCATGAATAAGCTGTCATATCTGAGTTCATTTAAATAAACTCATCTTATTAGCTTTTCATTAATGTTAGACCTGGTACATTACAAGCAGGTATATTCAGCACTGCTCTCTAGCGTAAATGTATTAATTTCAAGGCCATACAACCTTAGACGACAGGGCAAACCCTTGCCACTGTGAAAAACATCCTTCAATAATTGTCACATTTTTGAAAAACTCAGTTCAATGGGCTTGTTTTGATGAAGTCATATCTAGCAGTCATTCTTTATGCAACCAGCATGAAAACAACATTATGTTGCTCCATTTTTTCCAAACTTCTGTTACTGCATAATACTGCATATTTTCTTATGTACTTGCCTAACCTTTAACCATAATACCAAGAGCTTCCATGCCTTTACTGTCCAGCAGCCATTGTGCTTCACCATAACATCTTCTAATTCTGTTTGATTTAAATTTTCAAAAATCTATATCTCAAAGCCCAAGGATGCATGAGACGAGGTTCCTTTGATTCATTTTTAATAGAGCACAAAGCTGTCATTCAAGTTTACTTAGAAAGGCATCCTTTTACTGTTTTGTAACCTTATTAATGTTCCGCATATTCCCCAGAGAAATGTTTTCAAAACAGCCAATAATAACAGAAGGAGGGTTCTATTTAAATTCCTCCCACCATCTGTCAAAGTTCATTAGAAAATATGGGTGACATGGAATTGCTGTGCTTAAGTTTCCTAATTTTTCTAGCTCATACAATGGCCTAAAGAATTCAGCTGCAGAACAACTAGGATGTGGTTTTACAGATATGCAGCTATTATCTCTGTCATCTCATAAAACCACTTATTTTTCCAGATAGCAGCAATACTGTAACAGTTGCAAGGGATCTCAAAAGACCTAAAACAGACATATCCACTCTGTAGTCCATATCTTTTTTTTTTAAATATTCCCAGAGATAACAGCAGTTTTCTGCAAGTTTTAAGATGTGACTCTCCTCCACCTTTGCTGACCTTCTCAAGAGATGAGCTCATAACCAAACTTAAGTTGGGTGCCACAAAAAAACTCAGAGTGGTGACATCATTACAAAGAAAACTCAAGATTATAACCTAAAGATTATAATTCCAAGATAGTATAGGTTTGCAAGTTCATAGACCTAAACTAAGCTTGCAGCCTAATTGGCAATTGATATCTCAATGATCTCTCTCAACAGATAAAAGGCTTTTGGCATAATCCAGACTTACCATCATAGCAAAGGCTAAGATTTGATACAAATAAATAAATAACAAATGCAGCCAGAACACTGCCAGCTTTATCTTAGAAATACTCACATTGCTGTAAAAAGCCTAAGTGCTCTAAATACTTGTTCAATATGCAGGAGGAGCAGTACTCTAAGTTCAAAATGTTGAGCAGCTTTGTGAATCCTTATGCAAAAAAAGGAGAACTAGTTTAAGAGGGGTGAGATGGATTATAAAAGTAAAAATAAAAACAATATCCAATTCCCTCTAGGAGGAATGACAGTCCCAGGAAGGACATGAAGGCTAATCTGATTCATGACAATGGGGAAGAGACCAGTAATGAGGAGCTTGGTGAGGTTACTTTTTACAGGCTTTTCCATCTGTCAGAAGATTGCCCAGATTATTTGAGAAGAAACACCAGCTATCTGGAACTCTGGATCTGAACCAGAAGGCAAGAACAATCTGTTGATCAAATGATGAGGAAGGGGCAGGGGATGAGGATGAGTACAAGTACTGTTCTTGACTTTCGCAGGTTTAAAATATTTAATTGTAGTTTTTTTTTACAGATTATACCTGCTTTTGGTGACCTATTTTCTATGGGCTTTACCTTTGTGTCTTCAATGAAATCAAACTTGATGGACACTTTACTGGCGTTTAAGATGTACACCAGAAAATTAAATTTAAAGTTGTTTTTTTAATGACAAAGAACTAGTAGACTCTAATCAAGGTGAGTTAACTAGAAACAAGTATTTTAGCCCCCTTTTAGCTCCTTCAATTGCTTTGCATGAAAAATGTTGCGAATATGGTATAAAACAGATGAATAATGCATTTTGCAATTTAAGATGAGAAAAAATTGTTGTTTGAATTAGGGAGTGACAGAACCGAACCATATGCACAATTAAATCAGATAAGAGCAGTGGTGCTGTAATTATGGATAATTGTATATAGTTTCAAATATTTTAAATTATCTGAATAATGGGAAATATTTCAAAACAGTGTCTGAAAATGAAAACAGCATAGCATACTATAAGCAAAATTTATGGTTGAATGATATTCAATTGAAAAACAAATTCTCAATCCAACTAATGGATTATTTAGTTAAGAAACCCTTAATTTCATCTCTATTCAGAATTCTGAAGTCACCCAAATAAGTGCATGATTCCCATTAAGGTCTATAGTGGTGGCTGGGGGATCAAAGACAGAGCTGATTACGAAAATTTGTTGATTTTAAGTTGAAGGAATTTTAGAGCCAAAATGCACTTCCAAATGGATTCATGGCATTTCTTAGAAGCCATAGGGGAGACTGAGATTTTGAAGCAAGTATTGTTGTGGGAATAGATGTTAAAGACCCATTATACAACGACCCCCATTAATATTCAAAAACGTCCACGCTGATTGGTCAGCGTGCACGTTGTAAATCACAGTTATAGTAATGGAAAGAGGTCCGGTCACCCGGACTTTTTCCATTACTATAACTCTTTTTTTACAGCAACAGAGAATGCAAGATCTCCATTGGTTCACACTGTCTCACTATGCTAAACGAGTTTAACATAACAAGACAGCTTTAAAAAAAGCAAAGGAGATTCTCCGTTGCTTTTTTAAAGCTGTCTCACTATGTTAAACTCCTTTAACACAGCGAGACAGTTTGTAAAAAGCAACGGAGACCTTGCTTTCTCCATTGCTTTTTTCAAAACTGTCTCGCTATGTTAAATGGGTTTAACATACCGAGACAGCTTTAAAAAAAGCAACAGAGATTCTCCGTTGCTTTGTTTAAAGCTGTCTCACTATGTTAAACCCATTTAACATAGGGAAACAGTTTATAAAAAGCAACGGAGATCTTGCTTTCGCCGTTGCTTTTGCCCATAGCTCTGATGTACTGCGTAGGCATATGCATGCGCAGTACATCAGAACTGCTTCAGAATACCAGACAGCTGCGGAAGGCCAGCAAGGAGGCATTATACAATGCCATTATTTAAGAAAAGTAATTATTTTTTTTCTAAAATAATGTCATTGTATAATAGCAATAATAGCAATAACCCACTTCTGTGTGTGGGTAATGCTGGATTTACCCACGGTTGTCTTTGTTTGGCCACTCGGTCTTCTCCCTCGTGACCAAACCACACCAACCGTGGGTAAATCCAGCATTATCCACACCCAGGTGTGGGTTATTGCTATATTCGTACCTATTATAGACTCATTCTTACTCAGTATAGATGTTAAAGACCCATTACTACTCATTCCACGTGATATTGGGATTGAATGGTTTTCTGAGGCATTATCAAAGAATAATAGCTACACTCATGATCATATCAACATTATTACAGTTTTTATGGAGTTGATATTATATAATAAGTTTGTGCATTTCAAAGAGGAATACAACAAATAGACAACAGGTGTAGGGTCGTTGCTGCCCCGGTTTTTGCTAATGTCATTTTATAATGGTGGGAGACTAACTTTGTGTTCCCTTTGGGTCACTGGGAGTGCATATTCAAATATTTTCATTTTTTAGATGATATATTTGTGATTTGGACAGGTAAGACTGAAAAACTGGATGGGTTTCTTGACTGTATTAACAAGACTACCAAACTTACATTTTACTTTTGAAATGAGTATTGATAGTGTTAATTTCTTATATGTCACTACTAGCAACAATGTGACAGAAGAGAGATACGAATCCAATATTTACAGGAAACTCATTTATTCCAATAGTTTTACACTGCAATAGCTGCTACCTATTATAGTAAAAAAATAATTTCAATAATATAATTTGATTAAGGCTATTGAGATTTTTTTTTTTTGATAAAGGTAGGTTTAGTACTGAACCTGAAATATTGCTTGATAGAAAATACCACAGACAGATGATTAAATCCATAGGGGATGAGAATTTATATGGCGGGTGGTTAAATACCAAGCAATATTGAGATTTCCAGGATACATGCAAAAATGATAGGGAAGTCAGTGACTATCCAAAGGCTATGGTAATGTCTTATGGTAACAAAATAAATGCCAATGAAATAGTTTTGAATAAGAAATGGAAATGGGTGTTTCAGACTGTTGGCTTGACCTCAAAATTAGGTAAAACCCCACAGATTGTGTATAAAATAAGCATAAATTTGAAGTTTATTTTAAGATAATCATGGACCAGGCTGAATATCACATGGACAGTGACAATGACATAATAAGTGTGCATCATACTCTCAGTGTAGATTCATTAGTGGAAGTGCTAGTTTAACTGTTGGAAACTACCCAGAACAATTGTTACTAAAGATAATCACAACTGTTAACATTAAGGGGGTTGTCTACACTGTTACATGTCTCACCTGCCCTGTATTTTATGCAAAAAAAAAATGAAAAACTGATTATGCCCTTAGGTTCAGAATTTACCAACATACCTAAGCAATTAGAAAGGATGCTATAGGGAATGCCCTCCATAAACATGCAATGGAATGTAGAGGTTTTAAGAAGTTTTTATTTTATATTCTGAAAAAAAGTTTCTAAAACTGTTAGCAGTGACAACTAGAAATCTTACATAGAATTTAGGGGACTGGATTGGCACAGTTTGCTAAACGTGGCACAACAACCTTATACATATGACTTATTTGTGTGTGAGCTTCTTAACATTATGATTACTAAATTGATTGATTGATGACTTTGTTTCTACCACTATTTTTAGAAAACCTTTCCAATGGATTGCTTTATTATTTACCATAAATTGCCATTCTCCTTATGTGTAAAAATACCCCTATATTACTATTTTAAACTATATGATGAGTCTCTAGTAAACATTCTGCTTTTGAAAGTGAGTCTAAAAGTTTGAAATGTAGGTCCACTGAAAGTAGATATCATCAAGGTGATGTTTTGAGTGGCTATGACTATTACCCATGAATCTGCTCTTGAGGGAAGAAAATAATCTTTGTTGAAAACTGAGACTGGGCCTTTATGGTTTACAACTACATATGGCTCCACTTGTCTTAAAATTTGAAATGATTTAAAAAAAAATTGGCATTTATTGTCAATGGCAGCTGATTTAGGAATATTGTACCATCTCAGTGTCTCACTATTTACTTATAGAAAAAGGAAAATGTTTACAAAAGTATTTTTCTGATTAAAAAACATTCTTGACACACAAGAAAAGGCTTGTGGAATAGATCTTTAGCAAAAGGTAGTTTTCCATGTTGAAATTGTTCACATTGTTTTAGAATTTGTAGGATCAAGCATTTTATTATTTATTATTTATTTTATTTTACATTTGTTAACCGGGATGGTCCGACTGGATACATGTCCTTTTTCAGCGGAGGCCCGGCGAGAAAAGCTCCAACAGAGTTACATTGATAATTAGGTACAGTAAATGAGCTGAAAGAACTTAACAAAAACATAGGCTATTTATATACAAGTACAAGACTGCCATTACTATTTCTGAGATTACTGCAAATGTAACATTAATAACATATTAGCAAGGACGGTAGGCAGTATAATGACATAGAGTTAGACAGGATACATATTTCTTTATCACAGTATACAAAGTACTTATCATCTTAGCTAGTTGTTTATGTTTTAGTTAATGGCACAGAGCTAGTCTGGGTTTGAGCAAGGACATAGCCAGTGTGACTTGAAGTGGAGTTTTAGACTATTTTTGAATTGACTTAGAGAAGTTGCAAGCGTGATGTTATTTGGGAGAGAGTTCCATATTTTACCAGTGGTGTTGGCAAATAGCGCGTCACCACCTAGGTTGAGAGATTTAGTTGTTTGGACAAGGAGTCTGTTTGCTTGTTGTTTACATAATATTACATGCACATATGAAACACAGCACAGTATTGTAGTTCTGACTGGGCTGTATACCTATCCATTTGCAAGTGTGGCAATCTTTTATGGGGATAGCAAAAAAGGTTGTAGCACAGTTTAGGCAGAGTAGGTGCACTCCAAATATATCAATATACGTACTATACAGTACGTTAGTAATCCCCAGCAGTTGCAAATAATCCAAAGTTACAGGCAGGTTCCATAACAGAACAATAGCTTGTATATAATTCAAAATAACGAATCAAGCGTTCAGCGAAGTGAAAATAAATAATTTTATTTAATATATCAGGCAAGCGCTTTCAACCAGGTCTTCATCAGGCCGTAACAATTTATCAATAAATGACATTCACATTTATAGGAAACACTATTCAAAAATTAAACATGTCATATCCTGTTTAAGAATTAAATATCAACATAAAGTGTCCCTTGTATCTCACTAAAAATAAAATACTCTATTAAAACACTTGCATAACAGTCCCACTACTAATAATATCTGTATCAACATGTAAATATACATGTGTATATAAATGTGTATAAGCATATAAATATACAAATATATTAGAATTAAGTTAAAAATAAAAATATATTTATGAATGAATTTGTAATGGATAACTATATATATCTAAATTCTATACATTTAATGAACCTAACTGGTATAAAAGCAAGTCATATCTATAAAAATCATCCTTAAAAGCATTTAAATACGTAATTTATCCATAAAATTAAACTAACTCAATAAAAATAGTCCTACAGTTCATGAGTTAAAGTTACACATCCATGATATTAAAAGGGGGGAAGGGGTACTTTAAAAACACTGCTATAATTGGCAATGATAGGTTTATAGATCTTTCCAAGATAATAACTTTATTCCCTCCATACATCTACTTTAACTTCCTAGCCTTTAGTATAGGTTTTATAGATACCCTGTCATTTATGCCAGGGCTGCAATCAGCTCTGAGTCTGATGATCCATTTTACCTCCATTTGTTCGGTTTGATTAAATATATCTCCTCCCCTAATCCTAGGCCTATTAACATAAATAGCTTGAAACATAAAATTATGTTCTATTGACGTGTTATGTACATGTTTCGCAAGTGCATTAGACAAACATGAAACCCTAATCTTATAAACATGTTCTCTAATTCTCTCTTTTAATTTTCGATCCGTCTTCCCAACATAAAATGCAGGACAAGACTGGCATGTCGCTAAATATACCCCATGCTCAGTGTCACATGTGGCTAATGCAGTAAATGCAAACTCTTGTTTAGTAGTTGGATGTACAAACGTATTAGATTCTTTGATGTATTTGCATTGCTTACATTTATAGCATCTCCTAGTAATATTTGTTTTATCATCCATTCTAATACCATCAATTTTGTTTGAACCACACAACATCCTGTGAAGGTTAAGTTTGTTTCTATATGTGAACATTGGGGTTTCACCCAACATCCTAGATATATCTGGGGCTATTAGAAGAATGTCCCAATGTTTCCTATATATATACTTAATGCTACCCACATCCTGTGTGTAATGTATTGGAATCCTCATGATCTTATTTGTATTTATACTAGGTGCTTCAAGGCTATCTACGTTATCGCTCTGTTTTGCAAAATAGGGGTACGCTCTCCTCTCTTAATGTACCTATTTCACAAAAATTACTCTCAATTTCTTCCTCTGTATAAGATCTGCTCAAAAACTTGTCCTTTAACAGCTCTACCTCCCTCATAAAACCTACATCACTGGAGTTCAGCCTGGATGCCCGCATTACTTGACTCTTAATAATGTTGTTAAAGATGTGACTAGGGTGCATACTGCTACGATGAAGTAAGCTATTTCTGTAGCAGTTCTTTCTATATACCCCTGTGTTCATACTACCATCAGGTAGTTTTTCTATATACACATCTAGGTATGGTATCACTTCTTTAGACTGAATCATGGAGAATTTCAAGTAATCAATCTCATTATTCATTTTCAAACATAGTTCATTTAACTCCTCTTCACTGCCATTCCAAATTAAGAAAAGATCATCTACAAAGCGGGTATAGCATAGTACATACTTTTTGAATTCGACCATCTGAAACAGCGAAACATCCTCCCAATCTGCCATAATCAGGTTGGCGTAGCTATTGGCACAAGAAGTGCCCATAGCTACGCCATCCCTCTGTATGTAAATTGAACCATCAAAGGTGAATATATTGTTTGTTAGAACAATTTCCATAAGTTCACATATTACCTCAATTTTACTAGCAGATAAGACACCATCTTTTTCCAGCCTTCTCTTCAACCTCAGTAACCCATCTAAATTCAGTATGACTGTGAAGAGGGATTGTACATCGAATGTAACTAAAATTCTATCCTGTCCTTCCTGTTCATCAGATGTTTTTTCATACAATTTAACTAAAAACTGTTTGGTGTCTTTCAATATGTATTCATGCTTATCTACTATAGGTCTAAGTAAAGATTCTAAATACCGAGATATGGGCTCTGTTATCCAGCCTTTCCCTGCAACAATAGGCCTCATAGGTGGAGTTACCCCATTTTTATGTATCTTGGGGATTCCCTGTATGATGGGTATTGTCGGATGGCCAGTTGAGAGATACCTGAACAGTTCTTGATTAATTTTACCCTCATCCAACATAATGCTCAACTTTCTAGCCACACCATCTATTATTTGGTTTACTTCATTAGTACTGATTCTTTGATAAAAATTAGAATCGCTAAGCATCATGGACATTTGATGTTTATAAAAATCCATGTTCATTACAACAACGGGCCCTCCCTTATCTGCAGGTCTTATCATAATGGTACTATCATTTTTTAAATCTCTAAGGGCTTTCCGTTGAGCTGGTTCCAAATTGCCAAACCATCTCTGATTTTTATTTGCATTCTCATTTTCATATAGTTCTTGTTCAACGAGCTTAGAAAAAGCTTCAACTAATGGGTGATTGTTAGGAACATATGTACTAGGTTTCCTAAATGGATGGGGTATATCTACTGTATTATGGAAATCAATCTTAATCTGTAGGTCACGTACAAAAAGTTTAAGGTCAATTACATTATCAGTAATGTTACTTCTGGTAGAGGGAATAAATGTCAGACCCTTTTCTAACACTTTCTGTTCATTATCAGAAAGTATCTTTGTAGATATATTCCAGACTAGGGATTCTTGTTCCCTTGCCAGATCTTCTTTAAAGTAGGTCCAGCTTGTGTTAACTCCGCTGGTCTCTTCCTCTGTCTCCCCCTGCTTATGGAGCGTCCTCTCGCCCCTCCTCCCCCTCTCCATTGATTGGCAATGGGGAAAGGGGTAGACCTATTACCAACTTCATTTACATTGTCTTTAGTAGCAGTACCGATAATACCAGGACTTTTAGGAATCATAACTTTACCATTGTCAATACTAGTCTCTACATGTTCACAATTATCTATGCGTGTATTTGCTTCTTCAAATATTGATATATTGTGAATATTATTAATAGGAGATGCACATATTTCATTAGCATCGTCATTGTGCACCATGGCTGTAGTTAATACTGTTTTATTTTTACTTATAGTTGAGCTATTCCTTTCCTTAACACCATAATTATTCCTATCTTGGTTTGAAACATTAGAACCCTGATCTTTATTCATTTGTACTAACTCAGCATTTTTTCTTGTTATTATGTACCTGATTATTATCATTATTACCTTGGGTATTCCGCCACCCTTTAATCGATGTCTCCACCTTAGGCCAGGTGAAGACATTCCCTTTTACAAACTCATCAGTGTCCCTTTTAATTTTATCCCTCTTCTGCTGTAGTAACTTCTTTTCAAACAAAAAGACAGTATCTAACATCTTATCTAGACGTATATCTACAGCATGTTTGGGATACATATCATATAGACTTAATTGTTGTTGTTCAACTTTTTCTCTTAGAGAAGTCTCTATGGGTAGAAAATATCCATTTAACAATTCCATCTATTTAGCGCTGGTCTCTAAATTTATCTGTTGCCACGCATATAATAAGTCTTTGTACAAAGTACCTGTAGTGGGCATCTTTAAGATTCTCAGGCCCCTTGGAACAATCTTCCGCACTAAACACACTTCAAAGTGCTGCCTCTGAAGCTGTAAACGCTTCAGTCTCAGAAAATCACTTTACATTTCTTGAATTAACGAATCCATTCCTTCGTAATCTCTACATGCCCCTCCATTCTCGTCTAGTCTTCTCGTAAAGCTGCAGTCAAGTAAGGGATTCACCTCACAAGAGACAGCGTTTTTAAACCTTGTCAGGTTTGTAGAGAGTTCCGTTTTATCATTTAAACGTATTTCCGGTTTGTAAGGCAGTTCTATGGGCGTGTTCTCCACGCACCTCTCAGCCATGAGTGTGCGAGCGGTAACAATAATCAGTGAAAGTAAAAAACAGCGTTTCGCTCACTAACCACTCCTGTGCACAATAAATAGTCAAGTTAATAGCAAAAAAGGTTGTAGCACAGTTTAGGCAGAGTAGGTGCACTCCAAATATATCAATATACGTACTATACAGTACGTTAGTAATCCCCAGCAGTTGCAAATGATCCAAAGTTAAAGGCAGGTTCCTTCGCAGAACAATAGCTTGTATATAACTCAAAATGACGAACCAAGCATTCAGCGAAGTAAAATAAATAATTTTATTTATAAATCCGGCAAGCGCTTTCAACTAGGTCTTCATCAGGCCGTAACAATTTACCAGTGAAAGACATTCACATTTATAGGAAACACTATTCAAAAATTAAGCATGTCATATCCTGTTAAGAGTTAAATGTCAACATAAAGTGTCACTTCATATCTCACTAAAAATAAAATACTCTATTAAAACACTTGCATAACAGTCCCACTACTAATAATATCTGTATCAACATATAAATATACATGTGTATATAAATGTGTATAAGCATATAAATATACAAATATATTAGAATTAAGTTAAAAATAAAAATATATTTATGAATGAATTTGTAATGGATAATTAGATATATCTAAATTCTATACATTTAATAAACCTAACTAATGCAAAAGCAGGTCATATCTATAAAAATTTAGAAAACCTAGTACATATGTTCCTAACAATCACCCATTAGTTGAAGCTTTTTCTAAGCTCGTTGAACAAGAACTATATGAAAATGAGAATGCAAATAAAAATCAGAGATGGTTTGGCAATTTGGAACCAGCTCAACGGAAAGCCCTTAGAGATTTAAAAAATGATAGTACCATTATGATAAGACCTGCAGATAAGGGAGGGCCCGTTGTTGTAATGAACATGGATTTTTATAAACATCAAATGTCCATGATGCTTAGCGATTCTAATTTTTATCAAAGAATCAGTACTAATGAAGTAAACCAAATAATAGATGGTGTGGCTAGAAAGTTGAGCATTATGTTGGATGAGGGTAAAATTAATCAAGAACTGTTCAGGTATCTCTCAACTGGCCATCCGACAATACCCATCATACAGGGAATCCCCAAGATACATAAAAATGGGGTAACTCCACCTATGAGGCCTATTGTTGCAAGGAAAGGCTGGATAACAGAGCCCATATCTCGGTATTTAGAATCTTTACTTAGACCTATAGTAGATAAGCATGAATACATATTGAAAGACACCAAACAGTTTTTAGTTAAATTGTATGAAAAAACATCTGATGAACAGGAAGGACAGGATAGAATTTTAGTTACATTCGATGTACAATCCCTCTTCACAGTCATACCGAATTTAGATGGGTTACTGAGGTTGAAGAGAAGGCTGGAAAAAGATGGTGTCTTATCTGCTAGCAAAATTGAGGTAATATGTGAACTTATGGAAATTGTTCTAACAAACAATATATTCACCTTTGATGGTTCAATTTACATACAGAGGGATGGCGTAGCTATGGGCACTTCTTGTGCCAATAGCTACGCCAACCTGATTATGGCAGATTGGGAGGATGTTTCGCTGTTTCAGATGGTCGAATTCAAAAAGTATGTACTATGCTATACCCGCTTTGCAGATGATCTTTTCTTAATTTGGAATGGAAATGAAGAGGAGCTAAATGAACTATGTTCAAAAATGAATAATGAGACTGATTATTTGAAATTCTCCATGGTTCAGTCTAAAGAAGTGATACTATACCTAGATGTGTATATAGAAAAACTACCTGATGGGAGTATGAACACAGGGGTATATAGAAAGAACTGCTACAGAAATAGCTTACTTCGCCGTAGCAGTATGCACCCCAGTCACATTTTTAACAACATTATTAAGAGCCAAGTAATGCGGGCATCCAGGCTGAACTCCAGTGATGTAGGTTTTAGGAGGGAGGTAGAGTTGTTAAAGGACAAGTTTTTGAGTAGATCTTATACAGAGGAAGAAATTGAGAGTAATTTTTGTGGAATAGGCACATTAAAAGAGGGGAGAGCGTCCCCTTTTTTTGCACAACAGAGCGATAATGTAGATAGCCTTGAAGCACCTAGTATAAATACAAATAAGATCATGAGGATTCCAATACATTACACACAGGATGTGGGTAGCATTAAATATATATATATATAGGAAACATTGGGACATTCTTCTAACAGACCCGGATATATCTAGGATGTTGGGTGAAACTCCAATGTTCACATACAGAAACAAACTCAACCTTCACAGGATGCTGTGTGGTTCAAACAAAATTGATGGTATTAGGATGGATGATAAAACAAATATTACTAGGAGATGTCATAAATGTAAGCAATGCAAATACACCAAAGAATCTAATACGTTTGTACATCCAGTTACTAAACAAGAGTTTGCATTCACTGCATAAGCCACATGTGACACTGAGCATGTGGTTTATTTAGCAACATGCCAGTCTTGTCCTGCATTTTACATTGGGAAGACGGATCGGAAATTAAAGGAGAGAATTAGAGAACATGTTCATAAGATTAGGGTTTCATGTTTTGTCTAATGCACTTGCGAAACATGTACATAACACGTCAACAGAACATAATTTTATGTTCCAAGCTATCTATGTTAATAGGCCTGGGATTAGGGGAGGAGATATATTTAATCAAACTGAACAAATGGAAGTAAAATGGATCATCAGACTCAGAGCTGATTGTAGCCCTGGTATGAATGACAGGGTATCTATAAAACCAATACTCAAGGCTAGGAAGTTAAAGTAGATGTATGGAGGGAACAAAGTTATTATCTTGGAAAGATCTATAAACCTATCATTGCCAATTATAGCAGTGTTTT
Organism: Protopterus annectens; assembly: GCF_019279795.1. NCBI lineage: Eukaryota > Metazoa > Chordata > Ceratodontiformes > Protopteridae > Protopterus > Protopterus annectens. Next base: position 441,246,808 of record NC_056748.1, read on the forward strand.
TAAAGTACCCCTTCCCCCCTTTTAATATCATGGATGTGTAACTTTAACTCATGAACTGTAAGACTACTTTTATTGATTTTATTTTATGGATAAATTACGTATTTTAATGTTTATAAGGATGATTTTTATAGATATGACCTGCTTTTGCATTAGTTAGGTTTATTAAATGTATAGAATTTAGATATATATAGTTATCCATTACAAATTCATTCATAAATTTATTTTTATTTTTAACTTAATTCTAATATATTTGTATATTTATATGCTTATACACATTTATATACACATGTATATTTATATGTTGATACAGATATTATTAGTAGTGGGACTGTTATGCAAGTGTTTTAATAGAGTATTTTATTTTTAGTGAGATATGAAGTGACACTTTATGTTGACATTTAACTCTTAACAGGATATGACATGTTTAATTTTTGAATAGTGTTTCCTATAAATGTGAATGTCTTTCACTGATAAATTGTTACGGCCTGATGAAGACCTAGTTGAAAGTGCTTGCCGGATTTATAAATAAAATTATTTATTTTACTTCGCTGAATGCTTGGTTCGTCATTTTGAGTTATATACAAGCTATTGTTCTGCGAAGGAACCTGCCTTTAACTTTGGATCATTTGCAACTGCTGGGGATTACTAACGTACTGTATAGTACGTATATTGATATATTTGGAGTGCACCTACTCTGCCTAAACTGTGCTACAACCTTTTTTGCTATTAACTTGACTATTTATTGTGCACAGGAGTGGTTAGTGAGCGAAACGCTGTTTTTTAATCTTTTATGTGGGACAACCTTCTAGATAATTTAAACATCTGTCTCTTAATGTAAGTATATCAATTGTAAATGCAATGAACTGCATTAATTAAACATACTTTGGCATATACACTGGCAGTATTTACTTTAACTGGGATTGATAAAGTGACTGGTGTAGATCTTTTTGATACTTAAAAAAAACATAATATATTAGAGTCAAAGGAACAAATATAGGTTTTAAAATGTGGTACATATTTGAAACCAGGATTAAAAGAATTGCAATAATGATGTTTATTAACATTATATTGCTTCTGTAAAAAATATTTATTATGAAAAAATTGATGCATTATCAGTTTATGCCTCAATGTATTTTACAACATATAAAAAACTAAAAGTGGAACGGATACTCCAAAATAAACTTCAATGCACTTCAATGAATTTTAATGGAATAAAACCACAGATTGAGTTCTTTTGTCTTACAAACAAAAGACTTCATGTCTTGGAGTGTCCATTCCACTTTTTGTTTTTTGCTTTTTGTTTTTCACTTTTTGTTTTTTATTTTGTTATCAGTTAGTTTATTGACATTTATTTTACAATGTATGTTGGGTATGATTAGTTATTTTGTCTGGTTTCTTTACAGCTGACATTTTCATATATTATTTTCATACCAATTACTTACATTATAAATCAAAAGTTATTTTGAGTCCATATAATCTTAACGATTGATAACATTGGTCATCCATTGAGAAAGCTCTTCTACAGTGAAGCCGCATTATGTGGTGGTATAATAAATGGATGCTCACAATTTATGTGGTGCTGAAGACAATGTTTTGTTTATATCTGTTGTATATATTTGCAGTTCATTTTGTTGACAGTTCAGCTTGCTGATGTGAACTGCTTTATCATATTATCAGTGGTTTGATTTATTAACAGTTCATTTTGTCTGCAGTTTGTTTTGTTGACACAGGTAAATGGGTCAGTGTTGGGGTAGAATAGTGTGTGTGCAAGTTTGTATGGTTTTATGTTGGAGTAAAGTTTAACTAAACAGATAGTTTATAAATGTGTTTGTGCCAGTTTTTGAGAGTTAGGGTTAGGGTTAGGGAAGGGGATAGATTTTAAGTGTGTTTGTACTTGTTTTTAGAGGTTAGACTTAAGAGTAAAAGTTTGGCAATGGCACAGCTTTAGTGGTGTGTGTGTGTGTGTGTGTGTGTGTGTGTGTGTGTGTGTGTGTGTGTGTGTGTGTGTGTGTGTGTGTGTGTGTGTGTGTGTGTGTGTGTGTGTGTGTGTGTGTGTGTGTGTGTGTGTGTGTGTGTGAGCCTGTCTTGTGTAGTGGTAGTGCTATGGAATGGGCTTTTCTAAGGTATGGTACAGGCAGAGCCGGATCATGGTCAAATGGGGACCTAGGCATGGTAATGGATCAGATCTCCCCCACATATACCCATCAGACCCCCCAAATACACAACAGCACCCTCACAGCATCTCCCCCACCCTGCAGTCATTCCAGTGTCCCATTACTTGGCTATTTCTCCCTAATTACCATAAATACTGTTCACACCTGTCAGTGTGCATAGTATTTTCTTCTTTACTTCTGCAATGGTTATAGATATTTGGATTTAATTTAAAACTTTTATTTCAAATTTAATAGCATAAACACCAACAGATATTTGCTAAACAAAACAATACAGTCTCACAATGAAAACAGTATTGTCATTAACAATAAACCTTTCTGCCCTTGAATCTCACATTCACTGAAATGGTATTGAAACCCATAATCAAAGAATATGAATCTGCCCAGTGGCAGATTAAGTTTATCTTTTGGGTTGTTTTCAAACATTAGGCCCCTTGCAAACATTTTTAGGACCATGCATGCATATATGCATATGTTCTAATTGTATTAAATTATATTCCTTGTAGAACAAAGCACCACTTGTTAAAGTTTGTTTTAAATTTGTAGTTTTGAACATTTTCCAGCAATCAATGAAACAAAATGTATTAACCAATAATGACAAAACTGCCTATTTCAGAACATTAAAGGCTACTCAAATTTATGTCATTGCAGTCTACCAATATCAGTCAATAATGCGCAATCTCTGCAGAAGTAAAAGTCACCTGAATAATTCCACATTAAAAAAGATCTGCAACTAAGGAAGAGGTTGGTGCTTGCAAACAACTTTATATTTCTTTACTTCATCTATAAATTCAGTGCCTCCTGCCCTTGAAGAGTAAAGTGCCTATGTTACATTTAAAAAAATGGTAAGCTAGTAATATTGCATTACGGAATGGATGGTAAACCAACAACATATTTGTAATTACTAGGCATCTCATCCAAAGGAGGACAAACTCTGGACTGTAGCACCTTCACCTCCTACCTCAAAGTACAGCACAGTATCAGCAATCTACCTACATGATGTGGGACTAGAACCCAGAGCTTTCCACATCAAAATTAAGTAAACCATCTGTTGTACTGCTAACACTGCTTTCAAGTTCCACAACACAGTGATGACCATTTACTAAAGTTGCACACTGAAAACAGCATGAGCTTGAAGTGCACAATTCCTTGAAAATTCACTGAAGCTGACAATGTCTTGAAAATGCACTGAAGCTGACAATTACTTGAAAATGTACTGAGTTAGTGGGTATCATCATACCTTTCAACTGTTTCTGCAGAATGTTCAGATTTTAGCCTCATATTTCTGATCTGCTCCTCTTAATAATCTGGGGGGGTGGGGGTTCTAGCAAACTACAGAGGACTGAAGTCACTAAATAATGGCATTTGTCTGAGTTTCAGACTTCATATCCTTCATAAAAATGCAAGCTAACACAAAACCTGTTATTCTAGCAACATTCTAAGTATATATAAGAGCAATATTTAAAATCTGTCACCATTGTTGGGTCAATATTTAGGGCTTTGTCCAGATTGTTTGTATTTGGAAGTTGAGATGTATGGTTGGTGTAAAGGATTCAGGCTGTTGTCTCCTGTAGCCAAGGTGCTGGGTTTGAGCCTGGTTAAATTAACTAACCTGCCATTCTTGCCCAGGGCATTACACACAAGTACCTGGAACTTTATGCTGTAGATCTGATCTCCAATGTACAGCAGCAAACAGGCATGTTCTGTTTCATTGCTGCCTGCTCTAATGTGCCAGCTTAGTGAAATATTTGCTCTATTTTGCATGTGACATTACAAATAATAGATGTGCATGCATCGACATATGCACATAGAGATGTAATGGTGTTCTTAAAGAAGATGGCAGCCCCTAACCAGCAGAGGGCCCCTCCCAACCAGTGGGCCCTAGGCAACTGCCTTGGCTGCCTAGAGCTGGATCCAGCTCTGGGTGCAGGGTTATGGCAAGGCCTGGCTTAGTACACATTAGTAAGGTTACGTATGAGGGTCAAGATTTAACTGCTTGTCAGTTAGAAGGAGAAAAAAAGAATAAGTGTAAAAGTGTTTTGAAATATGTAAGGTGTTTAGTGGTACCATAGGGACAGTAGCTTGAAGTGAAGTATACATTTGATCAACCAACCGCTTTAAAAGCACAGACACTTCACATTGGCAAACTTTTGTATGGGGTGTTGCATTGTGACATGTATTACAGCTTGCAAAGCTGTCAAATGCTTCCCCTACTGTTCTGTGGTGGCTGTTGTGTGTACTGCAGTGAAAAACTAAAGCATGTTGTGAAAGATACATAACACAGGGTTATGACTGGATCTCAGATCATAACAAGCTCCTTATATGCTCAAGGCATGGATGTCAATAATTCTCCTCAAGAGCAAAGCCCCTGTTGCTTATTTATTTTACTTCAGTCTTTTCTTCATAATCAAGTCTTTTTCTGTAATAAATCATATTACATTTTAGTCATCTTTCCCACACCATTTTAATTTTCCCTTAAACTTTTCTCAGCTGTAGTTTATTTAGTTATTTGCAGCAAGAGGCTATGTTCCCAGACTACTACTTACCTGAATTACTTACCTGAATGCGTCTTTCAAGCATGAAATAAGTAACATGTGAGCATCAAGTCTGAACAAATGTGTCAACTTCAACATTTCCGGTGATGCATTAAATGAGTCAACCAATGGAAAGCATATTTTAGAAAACATATTATCAAATAGTGATCAACCTTGAGATGAGAGGGGAGGGGTCTCTTTTCCACCAGACAACAATCACATATTATACTTTTCCCTTGCATTTGTTCAGAACAATAGTATGTTATAGCTAAACACCTCATCTCAGAAGGGCAAGGTAGCCATACTGAGCTGAAACGTGGCCACCATCAAATCAGGTACAGATGGTAGTCAAAAAGTGTTGCTGTTAAGAAGGAGGCAGATGGAATCCACATACCTCTACACAATGTGATTTGACATACTGCAATGATTGGTCATTACTTCAAGATCAGCAGCATTGCTATTTCAGTTATTAAAAGGTGTTCCCTGATAACAGCATATTCCATAGCTTATTGAAATGGGCATTTACCCCGCTGTGCATGCAGTCATTCAGATTGGAAATAATCCTTTACATGTCCACTGGAATATGCCTAACCTGGTGGTGTCCTTGGTCAAAAAATAGCACTAAAAACTGAGCTAGACTATCCAGCAATAATATTTCACAAGAACATGCACATTTAATTGAATAATTTGACACACATCCAACAACTATTTCAGCTCATGTGGCAGTAACTACTAAGATAAAAATGCAGAGAGAAACAAAGCACAAATGAGACATGGGCACTATTCCACCTACCTGTTGAAAAGACAAGAATTTAAAGCATCTGCAGTGGAAATTATTCAAGAGTTATTAGAGAAGATAGAAAGTTCTTCGGAAGTTATAGCTAGTGAGTGGGATAAAATGAATTTGGAGTTTAAAAATAGGGTACAAATAAAAGAAAAAGAGATATAGTTAAAAAGAAACAAGAATTATTAAGTGGGACTGACAAACGTTAAAGTATTGCAGATTAAGGCGGAACTCACAGAACCAGAAGATATGCAAATGCAGAGTGCTAAAGAGAAAATAAGCGAGAATCTGGATAATATGCATGACTTTAGAAAGATTGCTGTTCAGTAACTATTTTGTTTGATAATACCTTCAGAGCACAACAAAATTTGAGCACAATGACTTAGGCAACAGAAAGTAGAAAGGTTTGTTGCTAAACTTACGGAGACTATAACAAAAAAATAACCAGACATCCTGTAGAGGTATTAGAGATATTTCAGAAATGTTATGAAAATTTGCATAAACCAGAGGAATGTGGAAACAAAAAAAAAATCACAAGGAAATATTTATGGAAGACTTAGGTATGTCAAGGTTAGACGTGAATGAGACTCAACAATTAACAGTTAAGATATGAGGAGATGAAATAAAAAAGGAGATGTATAACCAATTTGCAGGAAAGTCTTCAGGAACAGATGGTATTCCTATGGAAGTTTTGAAGTTTGGAAGATAGGAGGGTAGAAAGTGCTAAAGCTTTAGAAGGTTTTGTTTAACAGTATTTTCAAAGGAGGGGAAGCAGCAACATCCTAGAAAAAAACAGTGGTGGCTGTAATACCTAAAGACAGTAAAGAACACTGCATCAATGGGCAAAGGACATATCCCAGGATGCCTTCTAAGTAGGATACAACATGACCTGTCAGGCTCTCTGGAATTGCTGTTTAACTGTGGCTTCCAAACATGTTTAGTGCCTCATGAACAGAGAACAGCAACAGTCATCCATCTCCATAAAGGTGGGCCACCTACAGAACCTGGAAACTACAGACCTATAAGTCTCACTAGCCTTATGTGCAATACCATGAAAAGAATTATCATGGAAATGATCAATAATGATATAGTAAACATCCAGACACTGGACCCAACCCAGTTTGGTTTCATCAAGGGCAAGTTATGCCTACTCAGTCTGGTGGACATCTTTGAGAAGGTTTCCAAAGCAATGGGTGAGGGCAAAATGGTTTAGACTGCTACATTGACCTGGCCAAGGCATTTGACACAATACACCACTCAGGCATTATTGAAAAGTTCAAGAGGTTGGGTACAAACCTGTATGTCACCCAGTGGATAGCCAACTGGCTCACAGACAGGACCCAGGAAGTTAGACTTGGGGAGTCCACTTCTACAAAGAGGCCAGTCACAAGTGGAGTATCTCAGGGATCGGTCCTTGGACTGCTCCTTTTTAGCATTTGCTTCTCTGAAGTCAAAGCCAATGTCAGTGGTCTCTGGCTGACTAAATTTGCAGATGATTGCAAATTATGAGCTGTCATTGAATCCCACACTAACACAAATGTTCTCCAAGAAGGGCTGACACAGACAAACAATTGGTGTCAGAGCCATGGACTAAAACAAAATGCCAAGAAATGCACAATGATATCCTTTGGGAAGTCATCCTCCCCTGGTAGCTATCATATTGAAAACACACTTCTTAGAGTTAACCCAGTAGTCAGGGACTTAAGGGCACACATAGATAGTAATCTAATCTTGGACCATCATGTGTCTACAGTAGTAAGGAAATTATTCTGTGTTGCACAACTTATAAATGAAGGTATGGCATCTAGGTCCAAGGAAGCCATTGTTCCACTGCATTCAACATCCATCAGACCTGTCATTTGGTACTTACTTAACCAGGCATATCCAGCAATTGGAACATCCACAGAGGTTCCTCATTAAAAGAATATAAGTAACACATGCAATGCAGATCACTTCAGGTCTATGTCCCTGTATTTTGTCTCCTACAGGCTGTTGAGGGAAGATATATACCTTGCATACAAGGCATTGTCAGACCCCACTCTAATGGACCTCCTGCATATCTGCAAAACAAACAGTACCAGAATTACCCATTTTAATGACTTAAACCTTGCCTTTGATATAAATTGGACCTGCTGGAGAGACAGATATGTATCCCAGAGGCTACTCAATCTCTGGAACAGGCTCCCTGTCCACGTGAACCAGAGTTCCACCCTAACCCAATTCAAGTGTAACTTGGACAGTTGGATGGGGAACAGGAAATTCATCACTGGCATGGCACCTATGTCTCTAATGGGCACAGGCAACCTGTAAATGGTTCATTTCCCAGGTCCCTCCTTGTAAATGTTTCACTCCCAAGCCCCTTTTTACACTTATCAAGGGTACCCAAACTTGTTAGAGATTTCAGATGTATGGCTAGGCTTAAAATGTCCCTTGTGGTTGTTAGCCTAGTAAATACCTCTGAACCTGTAAGACTAATCAGACCCATTTCTTATAAGCTCATCTCAATTTAAAATCACAATTATAAAGTGTCTATGTCTCTAATATCCAAAAAAATGACAAAGGTGTTGCCAAAATTGATAGATATGGATCAGTCTGGTTTTGTGAAGGGGAGGCAAACATTTGACAACATTAATAGAACAATGATGATCTAGAGGGAAACAGAATGTAAGAAAATACTACTGTTGTTAGCTGTTCTTGATTTATTTATTTATTTTATTTGACATTTGTTTACTGGGAAAGTTCAACTGGGTAGGTGCCCATTTTCAGCAGAGGCCGTGGAGAAAAGCTCCAGCGACAATTAACATATTACATTAGCTTGCATTAACTTATTACAGAGCACCAATTAACTTTTTCACATACAAGAAATAATATACAATAATGGATAGCACATCATTTTTACGTATATTAGATGAATCATGCCTGCACATTAATTACAGACATTAGATATTACTAAACAGACTATATACATGAGACAAGTGTTCTTTGTAATTACATGATTCAGATCAGCATGAGTCTGCTTGATAGTTAAATAATTTGTATTTATTATGATGTACTTAGTGTACATATCTAGTGTACAGGGTTGAGAGAGGAGGGGAATTACAGGAGAGGGAAAGTAGGAGATAGAAAGTTAGGTGTTTATTAGTAAAGTGTGGGGTATGGATAGGGAGAAAATAAAAGGGAGAAAGAAAAGTTAGGGGACTGTATAGTGATAACAGTAGTGAAAGGTACAGGTAAAAGAGGCAAGAAATGATCAATTGTATAACATATATGGAGGGTAATGCTGTTACAGTTACAAATTAAGGAGCTATTTGATCAATCCGGTGTACAAAATGAAGAGACATATATTTTTAGATAGTTTCTAAGAGAATGTGTGAAGAATTTGAGGGGTGTGTCTGTCCTTATAGATGTGGGCATAGTGTTCCATATTTTAGCTATTGAGTGAGAATAAAGAGAGTACCCTGCTGATTTAGCTGCTTTATGAACAGTGAGTTGAGCTTGGTTATTTGATCCCAAGAGCCGATTAGGGGAGTGTTTTTCTAGGATAGAATTTAAGGTGGAGCAGGTGGATGGGTAATGAATGATTTTATGTGTGGTGATTAGCTGAGTATGTTTTAGTTAGTTGGGTAGTCCTAGCCAGTTAAGTGTTTTCGATGCAGTGCAATGGTGGGTAATGCAGTGAGAATTCAATGCAAATCTTGCTATTGTATTGTAACATTGTTCAAGTTTTTCAGTAAGTGAGATTTGAAGATTAGTGAAGATAGGGGCTCCATAAACAAGAGAAGGAAGAAGATAACTATTTGCAGGGGTGTATCTGGATGTGGAAATGAGGACGTTTCTAGCTCTGTAGAGTAATATTGTTTTTGGTGTGTTTTTGGTGGCATTTTGTATATGTGTAAATCAAATTTAAGTTTGTCGTCTACGGTCATGCCTAATAGTTTTGTATTACCATTTCTATGGTCGTATTATTAAGGGAGCATATTTTAAAGTTGTGTTTTTCATGAGACAGAGATTTAGGATAAAAAAGAAAAAGTGTGGTTTTCTTTGAGTTAAGCAGGAGTTTAGAGTTTTTTAACCATTTTTCAGGGGCAGTTAGGTATTCTTGTGTAATTTGGTTGTGGCATCTATGGTAAGTGGAAGTACATATAAGTGTTGAGTCATCAGCACACTATATGAGAGAAGCATGTTGTGTGCAAGTGTGAAGAGAATTTGTAAGGCTGTTAAAGAGGAGAGGAACAACAAGGACTGATCCTTGTGGGATGTCAGGGTTGACAGGAAGAAAAGGTGAGGGCCCAGATTGCCATTTTACTGATTGGCATCTATCAGTGAGATAACTCTTGAACCAGTTTAGGATGTTTAGTGTTAGACCTAAGGCTGACATTTGCTCTAGTAGTTTAGTATGGCTGACCATATCAAAGGCCTTTGATAGGTCAAGGAATATGCAGAGACACGTTGATCTCTATCTCTGAGTTTGTTCACTGTATCTGTGAAAGCTATAGGAACTGTGTTTGTGCTATGGAAGAGACAGAAACCATGCTGGGTTTGAGTTAGAAGTTTTTCTTGGTTGAGGTATTGTAAGAGTTGTTTGTGGATGCATTTTTCTAAGATTTTTAGAGAGTGAGATAGGATAGCCATTGGTCTAAAATTAGTGATGTCTGCAGAAGTACCATCTATCTTTATGGAGGGAATGATAAGTGATTTTTTAAAGTGATTTTTCCGCTTAATTGGGTTTAAACCATTCTCGGCTCCACAAAGTCTGCTCTTTTCCCTTAGAACTGCTCTAGTTCTCATAATAAACACCCTATTCCTACTCTAAAGCCTGGAACTTGCTCACTAAAGCAATTATATAAGTCAGCACTAAAAAATTAAAAGCACTACACCCTCACAAACTCCCCTTCAGTACCTTGTTCCCCATTGGCCCTTTTTTCAATTATAAAGGAATTCCCAATACTATTCTAGCATATCCAAAGGTCAGTTGTCAATCTCCTCTCCGGTCCAGCTGGTGAATCTGGGAATCTTGATGCAATGTTACAACTGCCTCATGTACACAGACAACCCTCTCCTCCTCCCAACAAATTCCAAAACATGTGAGAGATGCAACCATATAGCTAAACTGGAGGCTAAGCTCTCTCAACTCAGTACTGGCGTAACCAGTCAGGAGGAGAAGGAAACCACACTCACTACAATTCCAGTCTCACATAGACCTACCACAACAGCAAACCAAACACATAAACACACAAAAAGGCTCTAAATAAAAATCTGCCTAAGCAACAGAGACCTCCAAAGCAGACCCAAGCACAACCCTTCCCGAAAATAAAACACATGCAACACATAGCTCACAAAGCCAGTGTGCTGAACAGTTACAGCCCTTAAGGCTAAACAACACACCTGATACACTTGTAATAGGTGACTCTATCGTCAGGCACACAGGCACACCAGACTGAACAAGGAGAAGGTCACGGTGAGCTGCCTGTCGGCTAGGATCCGCCACATAACACAAGCACTCAGGTCACTCCAAGGCAAGTACAAATATGACTCAGTCATTGTCCATGCTGGTGTGAATGACCTGAGACATACCTCCCTGGACTACATGAAAAGAGACATAGAGGAGCTATCTGATCATGTAGCCCAGGCCCTGACCTTGAGTAGCATCTTACCCTCACCAAGAATGATGCCACAATATGAAGACAAGATGATCAATTTCAACAATTGGCTTAAGTATTGGTGTCATTCATGTCAGCTTGGGATGATATGCATAGTGCCTTTTTAGGCAAGGCTCAAAGACAAACCCACCTCCAATAAGAATCTAAGAGTAATGCTACTCAATGCCAGAAGTCTAAACCTCAAGATGCACACACACTCGAAACTCTCCTTAGCATGGAGAACATTGATATCTGTGCAGTAACAGAAACCATTTCAAGGCTTCCAAGAGCACACCAGCACTACCAGGTTATACCTCATACCATGTTTTCTTAGTATCAATATTCGTCAAAGATACCCACACCTCCAGGTTGTTGGCATAGCAGAAAGCATCAGAGACTATCCATGTGCAACTAACAGTGGGTAAAACTGCCTTCCAGTTTATAGCCTGCTACAGACCACCCTCCCAAACCCAGGAACCCGAACACTGGAAAATATGAAGGTCTCTCCAAACACCATTATATTGGGTGACTTCAACTACCCAAACATAGACTGGGAAAGGTTCCTAGAATTTATAAACTCAAATGCTATGGAACAGCTTGTTACCACTCCCACAAGAGGGGAAAACATACTGGACCTGATCATCACTAACATGGGGACTCTATGTTCCAGACCAGAAGTGTATCCCTCACTGGTAAGATCAGATCATAAAATAATCTCACTAGATATTCACATCCCGACCCCAGCCCCTGCCCAGAAAACCACAGTGAAAAACTTCTCTAAAGCAAATTTCACACTCCTCAAAAGTGAGGTGGAATCCTTCAAAGCCCCCAGGCCTGTGGAAAATACGGCCCAGACTGCAGAATCCTTTATAAACACATTCTATGAACGTCTTCAGGAATGCATGGATCATGCAATCCCAAACAAAACCAAGATCCAATCACATGATGGAGCAAAATCCCAAAAGAGAAAAATTGCACAGGACACTAAGGATAATCACTAGGCTTTCTTTAGTTAGGTTAGAAACCTGGGTGGGAATTCCCAGATATGCTCAGAATTAGTCCAAAATGGCAAAAATACAAACCCACAGACATTGCCAACATCCTAGCTGACAGGTTCAGTGTAAACTTCTCCCCCCCTTCCCCACCAAAAGGGCAAATATCTATCCCAGCAGAGTGCTGCCCCTGACATCTCAGATGCTCAGGTAAGAGCCGTCCAAAGCAAAAAATAAAGCATCAATGGGACCAGACCGTCCTACATGAACTCCAAGAAGAACTAAACCCAAACATAAAACTACTGTTCAATCTCAGCCTTACTACACGATATGTACCCAAAGAGTGGCGTACAGCAACAGTGGTCCCTCTCCACAAAGGTGGTGCCTCAACGGATCCTGGAAACTATCGCCCCATAAGCCTGACTAGCTTGGTCTGCAAAGCTATGGAAAGGATCATCATGGACCTCATAAATAAAGATATTGGGGACCTACAGACACTGGATCCTACCCAGTTCGGCTTTGTTCAGATCCTGCCTCTTAAACCTGGTCGATTTCTTTGAAACAGTCACCAAGGCCATTGGAAGGTGGTCCACACAGCCTACCTGATTATAGATAAGCTCACCAGCTTAAATATAAACCCCTATGTCACTAGATGGGTTGCAAACTGGCTCAAGGACAGAACCCACATGGTTAGAATTGCTGGAGCCATGTCAGACTCCAAACCACTTACAAGTGGCATCCCACAAGGCTCAGTCCTGGGACCTCTCTTGTTCGGTATATATTTCTCGGAGGTACAGGCCAACACGGAAGGACTGTGGCTGACCAAGTTTGCAGATGACTGCAAACTGGGCACCATAATCGACTATCCATTCGGCACAATCATCCTACAAAAGGGCCTCATAGAAACAGACAACTGGTGCCAGAGCCATGGCCTCAAGCTAAACGCCAAAAAGTGTATAGTCATCCCCTTCGGCAAAAACAAAGTGCCCACAAATTACCACATAGATGGTAATCCATTAAGTATGGAAGAAGTAATTAGGGACCTGGGGACCCAAGTTGATAGCAATCTCTCATTCAACAACCACGTGGCCAAAGTGGTTAGAAAATCATTTTATATAGCCCACCTAATCATGAAGGGATTCACATCTAGATCAGGGGAGGTCATCGTGCCTCTTTACTCATCCCTCATCAGGCCCATAATTGAGTACAATGCCCCTTTTGGGATGTACCTTACCAGACACCTGCAGCAACTGGAAAGACCCCAATCACCAAGAGGATCAAAGGGCTCAAACAGATGCCATATGCTGCCTGGTTAAAGAAACTCCAGCTCTACTCAGTAGCATACCGCCTGTTCAGAGGCGATTTGTGCCTGATGTATAAAGCCATGTCGAACCGGGAATTAATGGAAATGCTGCCCCTCAGAAAATCCAAATCCCATCGAGACTTGAACCTCTGCACTGAAATAAATAGGACATGCTGGAGGGACAGATTCATAACCCAGAGGCTCCCTTCACTCTGGAATAAAATCCCAGTCTAGGTTAGGCAGAGTCCCTCATTGACTCTCTTCAAGAGGAATCTTGATGAGTGGATGGGAGATCATAGATTTACTCCGGTATCACTTCTGTGTCACTGTTAGACAGATGCACAGTATACTAACCTCGAAAAAGGGCATAGCAAAATTCATTTTAAAATGGGTGGCGAAAGCCAAACACACTTTGGCTAGAGCTTGTAAATGCCCTAGGGCAGATAGCCTAGTATGAACTTATGAACCTATGAACCTATAAAAGATTTTTGGGGACATAGTTCTCTTGTATGGCTCTATTTATGAGTATAGATATGGGATAACATATGCTACTTGCTGTTATTTTAAGGAATTCACTGGGTAGATTACCTGCAGAGGCAGAACAGATTTTTAGTTTGCTTAAGAGTTATTATATAGGTTTCCTATTACCTATCGAAAGTTTAGGTTAGTGAATACCTAAACGTTAATCTGGTAATAGCAAAAGCAAAAAAAATGCGAATGGCCGATTTAATGCAGGGAAAGAATTCCCTTGTCCGTTATGTGGATTTTGCCCCTTTCCCCACTGCAGCGCAATCTTGGAATTGGTATATTTAGTTGGGGGGGGGGGGGCAAAGTAATTTTGGTTTAATTTTTTTTTTTTGATACCGAGGGAATTCATTCCCTACATCAAATCGGCCATTTGCTGTTTCAATTTTTCAATATTACCAGTTCAACGGTTAGGTATTCGCTAACTTAAACATATTATCGGGTAATATAGATGCATTATACAGAGGCCGTAGAGACTGTTTGAAGTGTAAATGAGAAGGTAATAGTTGTTTGTTGTTTGTGGTCTGCAGTACTATGACTAAATTGTTTTGTAATAGATGCTATGCTGCCTACAAAGTAGGTATTAAGTTGTGTAGCAGTGTCCAGAGGTGTACTATTTGGACATGGATTGGGAGTATATTTTTGCCCTGGTTGCAGTATTTTCTTGAAGGCTGACCAGAATTTATTGGGACTGGCCTTGCAATTATTTTGGAGTTCACTATAGTATGCTTTTTGTCAGATATTATCTATCTTTTGGCCTGGTTACGAAGCTTTTATATTCTTAGAGGTTTTGTGGAGTTTTGTTTGTCTGCCAGTTTTCCAGGATTTGTCTCTAGTTTGCATTAGTCTTCTTGTAGTGTTGGTTAACCAGGGTGCACTTCTTGTTTTATTCTTTTATTTCTTGGGGTTGCCATTTTATTTAAGGTGTTAAGAAATATAGAGTTAAATTTCTCAATGGCATCATCTAGTTGGATATTTCTTATTATACAATGACCCCCCCATTAATATTCCAAAACATGCATACTGATTGGCCAGCATGTCCATTGTAAATCATACAATATACCAACAGAAAAAGGTCCAGTTGCCCAAACTTTTTTCCATTGGTATAAGGTATCCAAAACTTTTTTTTTTAATTAAAAAAAAAAACGGAGCAATGGAGACTTTCTTTTCTCCGTCGCTTCCATTTCAAAGCATTGATGTATTGGGCATGCGTGGAAACGCAAGTCCTATACGCATGCGCAGTACATCAGCACGAGGAAGCAGTATACCACCACCAGTGGAATAACAGTAATGTGCTGTTATACAAAGACATTATTTAAGAAAAGTAAGTCTTTTTTTTTTCTTAAATAATGTCATTGTATAATAGCAATAACCGACTCTATAGTTGTGGTATATTGAAGATTTACCCACGGTTGGCTTTATTTAATCACTCCGGCTTCGGCCTTGTGATTAAACCACACCAACCGTGGGTAAATCTTCAGTATACCACACCATGTCATTGGTTATTGCTTAAGTATATTCCAGTTTATTGAGGAGAAGATATTGTTGAATATCTGAGGGTTAAAATTTGTTGTGTTATGAATAGTTTTATAGTTTGCTGTTTTCTAAGATTTTGTGTGTGACATTTGGTAAAGACAGGGAGGTGGTCATTGATGAGATTTGATAGGATGTCAGACGAGGTAAATTTGGTAGGATCAGATACTACAATCCAGTCTAGTGTGGAATTTCTGTTTTTGCTTAAGTATGTTGGAGTTTGCATCAATTGTTTGTATCCAAAAAGATTTATGCTAATTTTAGCTAAGCTAAATACAAGATCAAGCCAATTAATATTAACATCTCCTAGTATGACTGTTTCATGAGGAATGGAAGTTAAGGTCCAGTATAGAATGTCTTCTAATCCATTAATATTTTTGCCTGGGGGAATATATAAGGGAATGATACAGATGTGTTTGTGTTTGTTCCGTTTGAGGAAAGTGATAAGAAGTTCTACATTACTGAATTGTAGTATGGAAGAGTTATCAGGGACTAGGTGGGTTGAGATAATCTGGGTATGTTATTGCTATACCACCACATTTCCTTTTAGTTTGGTCATTCCTAAATATCATATAGCTTGGTGGTAATATTTCAGTGGTGCTAATATTTGGCTGTAGCCATGGTTCTGTTATGGCTGCGATACTAAGTTTTTGAACAGCCATCCAAGCATGGAGTACTTTGATTTTATTACAAATACTTCTAGCATTTAGAGTAATGAAAGTTAGTTGACTAGTTTTAGATGGGTAAGGTGCTGTTTGAGTTTGTTCAGTACAATTGACTTTGTTTTTCTTCGAGATGAGTTTTGTTGGACCTGGATTAGGGTGAATATCACAACTGGTTAGGATTGATGTGTATAGGACTAGTGTTTTTAGATATTTTTTAGTGTTGTTCTAGCAGGGGATGTTATTTTATGTTTACTTGATGGTACATTGAGTGGTGTAGGTTTGCAATAGAGGTATGGTGTGTTCTGATAGATGTTGGCTGTCATTACGATATTAACTTTAGGTGGGGTAGGTTTATCTGGTAGGTACCTATTTGGGGAGATGATATTGTGTCTCTGGTGCCTTTGGTAACAGGTGAGGTGGTTAGAAGACTCAAGTCTATAGTTAGCAATTCATACTGTTATTGTAATCTAATTTGGGAGTGATAGATATAGGATAAGTAGTTAGGGAGAGAAATTATGGGTTGTGTAAGTAATACATGTTTGATGATGGAAGAGATAGAAAGTATGTAAGAGGTGTGAAAACAGTTGGTGGTTATATATGCATTGGAAGTAACAAGAAAGTAGTGATCAATGTTGAGCTACAGCTAAGAGTGATAGGTAACAGGAAGCGAAATGATGACAGACTCTTAAGGGCTACATGTTTAAGCTGGATGGGAGGAGGTTAGTATTACTGTTTGGGGGTGGCTGGATAGTATAAATGTAGACATAGTGAGAGTGGGTGGGAATCTGGGGTACAGTAGGGAAGCAAAGTGGAGCCTGAGTAGAGTGAGAGCAGAACAGAGCAGGACTCGCACTTTTGTATGCACTTATGAAAAACTATTGGGAAGGGTTTAGTCTGTGAAGGTAATAATGTTGGTGGTCAATGCATTAGTACAGCATTCATCATTTATAATAGACCATCTCTGTTAAAGAAATTAAAAAATGCAATGTGCCTTACAGTAGAATGAAGCCACTGGATGGAGAGGAGTTCACTTGTGCCATGGGATTGAGAAGTGATTTTGGATTTTGATACAGAGAAAGCATTTAACCGAGTATTGTAGGATTATAGGAATAGGGCAGTGGAAACATATGCATTCCCTGATATAATAATAAGGATAATTTAGAGGATGTATGATGGATCAAAGTCAAAAATTAAAAGTGAGAGGGGTCCTCTCTGATTAGTTGTGTCTGAAGAGAGGAATCAGGCAGGGGTGTCCTCTTTCCCCTTTTATTTACATTATATTTAGAACCACTGGCAAAGAAAATAAAGGACTTAGAAATTCAAGGATATAATTGTTATGGTAATCAAGAAAACCTGGTTTTATTTGCAAATGATATTATTTTGTACCTGATAAAGCCAGAACAGGACATCTCAGTGTTGTGGAACATTCTGAGACAGTTTCAAGTCTTTTTGGAAAATAAAATTAATGAAGACAAAACAAATGTTATAGCTATAAATTATGTGCCCACATATGAATTGGTTCAGCAATACCCATATTTCTGAGGACATGAAAAATTATGTATATAGTAGTATAGGTTAAAAAGGATTTGTTATGCTAGTCGTACCTGCCATATGTGGGAAGAGACTAAGCAAAAGATAATACAAAAACTGAGAAGCTGGATGCTCTTTTTTATAGATATGGATAGGAAGATACAAGCAGTGAAATGTTTTTAGTCCATTTAGATGTATATACATGTCAAGCATATTTTCATCAACCAGAGGGAACTTGTGAATGGTAATTAATAAAGAGTTGATGGATTTTATTAGGGAGGGGAAGAGGGCAGGGGTCAAGGAGTATAAGTTGATCCTTCCAATAGAAAAAGGTGATTTAAGATTCCTGAGTTTGAAGGTATATTTTAGAGCTACACATTTAAGGCTCATACATATAACACTAGCAGAAAGATATAATTCAAAGTGGAAAGGGGTGATGATGAAGCACGGAGGGAGGGAGGGCGGATTCAAGAAATAAAGAGAGAGCGGGATTTTCAATGCAGATCCTTAAGAAAAATAGCAACAGCCATAGAGAATGTTATATTTATAAAGTAGCAGAAAGTATTCTAAGAACTAAGCTAACATGAGAATAGAGAAAAGAGATTCTACTGATAGAGATGACTGCAGTTAGGGTACAGCGAAGAGACAGGAGGGGGCTGGAATTTACTACAGAAAACTGGTAAAGGAGCCACGATACTGGGAACAGACAACTAGAGCGAGAGAGAGAGAGAGAGAGAACGGTAGCACAGTTTGAAGAGGCCACAAAGACATTTAGACTGCATGCTAGATACTGCCTTCCCTATCAGGGATTAATATCAGAGTATAGACAAACAGAAAAGGAGAGGGAAATTCCAAGTGAAAAACATGGTCTGGTAGAGCTTTTAGTTGAATCTAGAACTGAAGCTGTTGTTAAAAAGGTATAATTGCTTTTTTTTGTTGTGTCTTTCGGCTTTTCCCGGTTAGGGGTCGCCACAGCGGAACTCCGGTCTGCTAATGATTGGCAGTAGATTTTTACGTGCCAAGTTGCCAGCCCTGACGCACAACCTTCAACTAAGGTATGCCCATTCACACATGTCTCCACACAAAAGATGCTATAGCTGAGAATCAAACCGGACAACGTCTTACTGTGAGGCAACAACGCTACCGCAGCACCACCACCGCAGTTATCAAAAAGGTATAATTACTATCCCATTTAAAATATTGCAAAATAGCTATAGAAATCAATCACAGGAGGTTAGAAAAGATTGGGAAGAGCGGCTGGATAAGCAATTCACAAGTAAACAATGGGAGAACATATGTATGGCTCCCAAATATGCAACAAATTCTAGAAGATTTAGAATTTTTGCTTGGAAGTGATTACATAAGTATTTTTATACCACAAGCAAACTCCTAAGAATTTATCCTCAGGTAGATAGCAAGTATTGGAGGGTCTATATTAGATCATCGAAATGGCAGAATTTTGAATGAGCTAATATCGAACACAATATCACAAATGCTGAAAACAGCGAAGCTGCACAAAACTGAATTCTTTCCCTAGGGAAAGAATTTGGTTGGCCGTTGTTGTTGCTTCGCTGTTTTCAGTGATGCGGTGGAAAGTTACAGGTTGGGTTAAGGTAAGTGTGTGATTGTGTGGACATTCGGGTTAAGGTATGGGTTGGGTGAGTTAGGGTTAGGGCACGGGTCGGGTAAGTGTGCGATTGTGACAGAATTTGGGGTTAGGGGCAGGTTAAGTGAGTTAGAGTTAAGGCGCGAGTGAGGTGAGTGTGCAATAGTGAAAATTTGGGGTTAGGGGCGTGTTAAGTGAGTTAGGGTTACCGCGTGGGTGAGGTGAGTGTGCAATAGTAAGAATTTGGGGTTGGGGCGGGTTAAAGTGAGTTAGGGTTAGGGCATGGGTGAGGTGAGTGTGCGATAGTGACAGACCTTAAGGTTAGGGACTGGGTTAAGGTAAGTGGATAGATAGTAGTGTATGTGCAGTGCAGTGTAGGGTTAGATGTAACTTTTAAATGTATGTGTGTGGATTGCTGCTTTTTAGTGTGCTTGTGGTGTGTGTGTGTTTCTCGGAACAGCAAATCTTTTCCCTGGGAAAAAATTTGCTGTTTTGAGGTTTTCATATTTTTAGGGTTCGGGTTTTGCAGTTCGATGTTATGGCATTCGATAATGAGCCATTTCGATTATCTGATATAGACTCGTATTGGAGGTATGATGTGGAAGCAAGAGGTAACTGGGAAGTTTTAGGAGTGTAATTCATTTGCAGACTTTAAAAATGCTGATGAGTGTGATGGTGAGCAAATTGCAGTGACTAAGGAAATAACTTTTTGAGCTAGGTTACGGAATCTGAATTGCCCAGACATAGTAAGGTCTTGTTAAGTTTAATTTTGGTAGCTGCCAAAGAAGCAATTACTGGAAAATAGAAATAAAAGTGTAAACTAACTGTATTTGAAGTAGTGAATATTTTAACAGAGATAAAAGAATTGGAATTGAGATCTTTAGAAAAGGGTAGGAGCAAATTACATAGAAAAAATGGAAATTATGCAAACAAAACATGAAGAGTAATGTTTTGGAGGAGTGAGGTTTAAGGGAAGGCAAGAACTGATCAATTTATGTAATGTTGGATTGGCAATAACTGTATATAAAATATATGTGATGTATAATGTTTATAAATGTGAACATATTAACATAGTTAGTGTTTTTTGCATAAATCTATTTACCTGTATTTTCAGTGATAATTCAATAAAGATGTTAAATAGGAACCTCAGAAAATAGCCTGACCCTTAATGGGAAGTGCAGATTGTATAAAGAAAACTATGGTTGTTTTGTAGTCTTCCTTTCCATCCATACATGCACTAAGAACACAGAAGTAAATGTACAGGTTAGCCTCGTAATGCAAGAATTCTGGACAAAGTTAAAAATAAATTGGTAGACAAAGGACCAAAACTGGGGACAGATTTTAAATATTTCTCATATATATGTATAACATTGTTAGAACAAAGTCATAGATCGCAGGGCAAGCTAACTGCCCTTGTGAGGAGCCATTTTAAGCTTAGCTTATCCCTTGTGAGACCTCAAAAAACTTGCACCTGTTTTTTGTAAGCAAACACCTTAACCATTAGGCCATCCTCCCAACCCCCTTAGTCTTAGCATTAACATGCATTCTTAGAAGGATATGAAGTCTGAAATTCCACTGTCTGTTGCATTTATTGAGTCCATTCCTCAACTACTTGCCAGAAAAAAAAAAAAACATTTTATGGGGAACAGAACAAAATATGAGGCAAAAATCTGGGCATTCTGAGAAAACTTGGACAGTTGTGAGATATAAGGATAACCTGTCTCCCAGTGTTAGGTGTCATCATTCCAGAAGCTAGTGGTCAACCATTTAATCTCAGTGAGTCCCTCAAATAAAAAAAAAAATGCTCCCTTTCATTTAAACCACAACAGTGACAAATATGTTGGAAATCACAACAATTATGAGCACACATTCAGCTTGGTAAAAAACAGTATCATCATTTTTGTAGCGTCTGATAATTGTGCCTGGCACAGACACTGCTAACATTAATTGAATTTGTGTGACATGTGACATCTAGGTTATTTTTACCCTTACAAGATAGTTCATTACATATATATATATATATATATATATATATTGTTTGTGTATATTATCAACATATTAACTTATTTTATCAGTCGTGCAGCCATGCAGTTAACATTGAAAAGAGCTATAAGGTGTTCACATGCAACTTCTTATAGGCCCGGATTTGATTCCCTCAGCCTGCATTTTCCTATTGTGTGACATTCAACAAGTAACCAGACTGTACTCTCAAGCCAAGTCTAAAAAATTCCATTTGGATCAGTGCTCTAACCCAGATAACAAATGCAAACAAACAATATATGCTACACTAGGCTTTATGAGGGCCAAATAGCTTTGGCATGAACAGATGTTTCTTGCTGCTACTTTAATTGCTACAATTAAAGGAATGCATAAATTAGTCATCTTACATATATATTATATTATATTATATTATATTATATTATATTATATTATATGTTATATTATATTATATTATATTATATTATATTATATTATATTATATTATATTATATTATATTATAAGCTACACAGCCTATCCCTCATGCTTCCTTTGTTTGCATATAACCATATAAATTAACAACGCAGGAGTTGAAATGCTATGAAAACATATAAGTTAACCTGATATCTGAGTTCTGATATGCCCGCACATGTGAAAATGTTTTATAAAATACATATTTCACTTGGGGTTAAACTAAGATCTCTCAGGAGTTGAAATGCTATGAAAATATATAAGTTAACCTGATATCTGAGTTCTGATATGCCCGCATATGTGAAAATGTTTTGTAAAATACATATTTCACTTGGGGTTAAACTAAGATCTCTCAGGAGTTGAAATGCTATGAAAATATATAAGTTAACCTGATATCTGAGTTCTGATATGCCCGCATATGTGAAAATGTTTTGTAAAATATATATTTCACTTGAGGTTAAACTGTAATCTAAATGGATCATAGATACAACATTGCACCTTCTCACATAACTAAGCATTTAATTTATAAACAAAGTTGAGTTCTGCCACCATCAGAAGTTCAATCTCATTAATATAAACTGGCTGAAACCTGTTTAGGGAAATGAAAAAAACATATGATATAACATTTTTGCATTTTGCAGAAGTTAGTGCACAGGCTTAAGTACGTAAACTGTTTCCTGTAGTCCAGGGTTTGAGTCTCTCAGCCTCCATTTGCCAACTCTGTTGACTTTAAGCAAATCACTTAACTAGACAGTGCTCTTGGGTCACACCTATAAATGCTCACGTGTGTCTGCAAAATAAATAAAGTAGAATGGAATACTGAACCCCTTCATTCTTAATAGAACAAACGTAGTTTCCTCTAACATAACACGATGCTTAGTAAAATAGTCTTGCCTTTGTGATAAATCACCGCACTGATTGTATTTGTTTGTTTAGTTATTTACTTATTTATTTATTTATTTATTCTCACCTACTTCTTTAAGTAGCAAACCAAAATGTAATATCTCTCAAGTGTTTTTCAGGGTACGCGCATAGCAGTATATATGCCTTTGTCATATTTAAATGGTATGCCCTCTGTGTTTCTTGCCCAGAAGAAAAAAAAACAACACTAGAGAGTCTTTTTAATTACTGATGTTTAAAGATCTTGGCAGAATATGAATTCAGTGAGTGCTATTTTCTGTATAGACAGCTTTTTATTCAGATATTTTGTGCTTAGTATGACATATCTAACATGATATATGTGGCATTTGTGGTTGTAAATAAAATGTGAAAACAAATGCATGAAATATTCTGATAAAACACTATTTATAGTACATGTACTGTTCAGCCTGAATAATTCTGCAAATCTGCTATGCATTTTATCAGTAGGGCACGATGTCCACCACTGCATTAGTAATAGCCATAGATTTGTCTGTTTCCTCAGGCACTCTTTCCAATTACTCCCCCACCCAAGTGCTTATTAACTGCTACATTATGCTATCTCCTGAGTCTGACACTGTTATTGCTGTACGACCTTTACTTCTGTGAGACTATGACTCAGAGGTCATTTTGTAAGAGGAGGTGTCTAAAAGCTGCTCCTGTACAGATGTATTTAAGTGCAATACCATTCATTTCAAAACCAAATAAGGATTCAAACTCGCACACTGATGCAGAGCTTTGAAACAGAAAAAAAAATGCAAATAGCAGTAATAAAAACCTGGATAAAAAAATGCACTTGTGCAGAATTATTACCATAAAAGGATGCTGATGCATTATTCTGCAGCCTGATAGTAAATGTAGCATGGAAACATCAAAAACAGGTCTTAGAGTTTATAAAAAAGAGAAAACAATGAATGAGAAACAAATAGTTAAGTCTGCATTCATTAATGACAAAATCAGAAAATTTGCACAGATCAAGGGTTGCATTAGACCCAACTCAAGGCATTAAAATCCAATTTACATGGCATGTAAGACGTGTGTCTTAGACACTAGAAATTATTTTTTTCCTTTTTTCTCCATTTCTTAATTGTAATCTTATAGTATTTCCTTGGGAGATGCACAAAATGAGTTCCTAATCTTAATATCATTAAGTATCAAGTAAAATGTTGTGGATGAGTGTTTGCAGAAGAGGAATTTGCAAATAAGAAAAGGGAAGGATGCTACATGAATTCCAAGAATGGATAACTCTGGGCAGGATTCACAAAGTCTCCGTGTAAGAGTTATAACTCTTACACGGAGGCTGCAGTTAAACGGAGTGATGTCAGCATGCTCTGCATATTCATGAGAGCATGCTGAATCACAACTAAGGCTAACACGGTCCGTGTAAGACAGTAGGAGGCGTGTCCGTAGGCTGAGCCCTGTAAGCGGACACGCCCCCAGAAGACTAAAAGTGCCCAAAGTAAACACCCACGACAGAGTCCATGGAAATGTGAATAAACACAACACAACACATGCCCCCACAGACTATGAACAGAAAATATATAAATGAACATGTTATAATTTTTTTTTAAATCGTAAAGATGTTTGCCTGTGAGTGCGCTCGTTTGCACGGGTGTGCCCGTAGCGCAACTACAGTTAGCAGTCAGTGGGAAAGCATATAAGAACTAAATATGCAAAGTAAGCCAAGAAGCAATAGCGTAGTGGTTGAGATGCTGGCTGAAGAGCAGGCATTCATGGTTCGAGTCCCCACGACACCAATTTTTATTTTTAGCAAAATAAGCATGAAACAAGTCCCTGACAAACATGTACACATATAAAATCACATTTTATGTAAAATGTAATGAAATAGCCCATTTATATTGAAGAAATGTGAGGTAACAAAACAATAAAAAATGCCAGATGTGCCCATAGCTGAGCTACAGTTTAACAGAGTGAGTGCATCTGCCCGTATGTGAACAGTGGTTTAACTGGTGCAAAATGAGTGCCCGTAGCTGAGCAGTGGTTTAACAGGTGCAAAATGAGTGCCCGTAGGTGAGCAGTGGTTTAACATGCTGAAACTATGTGCCCCTAGCTGAGCTGAGCGTAATATGCGTGCTGATAGCCAAATGAGGCTTAAACCAGCGTACCCCATTTGCGAGGAGCTGCACACCACGCAAACAAGCTAACCGACGGGCAACGTTGAGCAAGCCATATCAAAACTGCCTTTACACAGACACACCCCTCAGCTTGTCTAGACAGTCATAAAAAATAAAAAGCAGTGGCCAGGTTCGAACCCAGGATACTATACACCATAGTCAAGGTACTGAACCACTAAGCCATGACAGCAACACCTACAAATGCAATAATAGAAAATATATAGGAATGAATACAAACTGGAGCATGACAAAGCAGGTTTAGTGAAGTTGATACAATTCCAAAATGGCCAATCACAGATATGTGTGGGAAAAACGGCCTATATAAGCCCCATAGGTGGGAATACACAGCATAAACGATTGTAGAACTGACTTGCAGCCAGAATGACAGGTGTAGGTGAGAGTAGTTGCTTTCAAGCACAGAGGTGGGGCATTGAGGAGTCCAGGTACATGGTCTGGCTCCTAGTCCACAATCATGAGGCCCAACTCATGCAGGGCCAGGTCCTGTGGGGAGCATATAGGGCTGAAGCATGGGACCGGTTGGCTCATGATCTCACCAGTGCCACAGGGATTCCAAGGACTGGTGAACAGGTCCGTCACCACCATGCGGACCTGAAGAGACGCAAGCAGGACCAATTGAACCTTTGGATCCAGGAGGCCCGGCAAATGCCCAACGCCCCACTACTGAGTAAGTTACATTTAATTATGTATTTAAGAAATTAAACTAGCTGATATTATGGAGATGTGTATTTCAATATTACTTCATTTATATTACAGCTGCAGGTGTCCATTCTGCGAACCGCAGAGCCTATGGCGATAGGCTGGTGCGGTTGCGCCACCAGGCAGGTCAGTAATCCACTCCCAGTAACTGTAAAGAAATATAAAAGTATGACAGTTAGCAGAAGAGTGCAGTGTAGTCACTAAGTAATAAAATGTGCAAGTAACAGTGTAAAAGTGTTTGCAAGTATTGCTTGATTACAAAAGTGTGTTGCAGTCTGTAATCCAAACAGAAAAATGAAAATGTCTGAAATAAAGTCTGAAATAAAGATGCCCCACCTGTAATAAAATAGTACACAACCTGCAGCAGGCTGAAAAGTACAGCTGCAGAAGATGATCAAATGACATGTGTGAAATATATCCCTGTTGAAATACTGAAACATGACAGGAGTGAGACTGCTGGAAAGGATTGTAATAACTACAGGTAAAACATGTCAATAAAGCCTAGAAGTAAGTACCATCCTGAATAGTAAAATGAAAACAAGTAAGAGAGTGTGAGAAAGTGTCATGAATCCAGCAATACAGTAGTAATAACCCCTGAATAAAGTATACTGCAGTCAGTACAGAATGAAATGCATGTGAGAAGCAAAACCAAACAGCAAAATCTGTTCAAAGTGTTGCTGCAGCTGGAATGTGTATCCCAAAAACATGGGTGGGAGGGTGGCCTAAGGATTAAGGTGTTTGCCTTACAAACACAAGGTGCAGGGTTTGAGTCTCACAAGGGATAATTGGCTAGGCTTAAAATGGCTCGCAAGGGCAGTTAGCTTAGTATTAATCTATGAACCTATGAAAAATTTGGATATGTTGCTCAGTCTGCAATATGCAGATAGTATGATTGTCTGATATACCAAACATCCACACTTGTCTATAGATATATAAAGCAAATGTAGCAAGATGATGTAGCTGAACAAAGCTAGATATGAATGTGTATGAAGAACAATAAAATGTATATTGATGTAGCAGTAAAAGTCCTATCACCAAGTTGAAGTAGTTATCATATAGGAAACTGTAGTGAGAACAGTAGTGTGTATATATGTGCAGCTATTAGAAATGTACAGCATATGTATTGGTATTCGAAGGTGTTAATATTATTTTCTTCACCCCACCCTATAACCACATATAACCCAATCCAGCAATACAGTAGTAATAACCCCTGAATAAAGTAAACTGCAGTCAGTACAGAATGAAATGCATGTGAGAAGCAAAACCAAACAGCGAAATCTGTTCAAAGTGTTGCTGCAGCTGGAATGTGTATCCCAAAATCTGGATATGTTGCTCTCAGTCTGCAATATGCAGATAGTATGATTGTCTGATATACCAAAATCCACACTTGTCTAAAGCTATATAAAGCAAATGTAGCAGGATGATGTAGCTGAACAAAGCTAGATATGAATGTGTATGAAGAACAATAAAATGTATATTGATGTAGCAGTAACAGTCCTATCACCAAGTTGAAGTAGTTATCATATAGGAAACTGTAGTTAGAACAGTAGTGTGTATATATGTGCAGCTATTAGAAATGTACAGCATATGTATTGGTATTCGAAGGTGTTAATATTATTTTCTTCACCCCACCCTATAACCACATATAACCCATTCCACGTGAAAATGGTATGTGCAATCACAATTAACACCCTGGACATTTGTCCTGTTGGGTCATATATATTTGCATGTCTGTTGATGCATCTGCCCTGTTCATACATCCAAACCTGATGGCCTGTTGCCATCAATCAACCCTGCATGTTGTTGAACTGTGTATTGCTGTTCAAATTATGCATGTGTTATGCTCGCTGTTCAATGGTGTGAATATCTGGGTGTTTGGTTAATAGGAATACTAATGCATGCTGTTACAACTAATTGTGAATGGTATTATATGTCACTAACCCAAACTGTCATGACATAATGCAAAACATAGGACGACAGGGAAGGCGGGTTCCAGCGGACCCACCTCTCCCACCTCAGCTGGCGAGTGCAACTGGCACTAGAGCCCAGTCTAGATCCTCCTCCGGTGGCCCTGTGCCACCTGCAGGTGGAAGCTCTGCAGGGGATGGGGCTCATCCCCCCTCTGCAAGTGTGGCCAGAGGAGAACCACCACTCACCCTCCGTAGTGTCCGGACTGTGGTGCGTAGGGAGATCCAAGACACTGTTCTTCGGCCCCTATGCCAGCTTGAGGCACAGGTGGCACAACTTACGGGCATGCCTGCTGCCCGGCCTACACAGCCCGCAGCACAGCCCCATCCTGGGCAGTGAAGGAACAGTGGCAACTGCCTATGGGTGGGGATATCAGTTCCACTGTTGCCATCTGTGGGCTCATGGGCTCTGGATATCCAAACCTCCGTCCCCATCAATTGTGTAACCCCCCCCCCACATGTGTCATACACCGCCCCTGTATGCGTCTTGTTTGTCTTGTCTGTTGACCTACCCAACCTACCTCCCCAGCTATACCGACTTCCTTCATCTGACATACCACTCTCACCTGAAAAAAAAAAAAAAAAGGGCACTCTGTACCCACAAAAACATTACGCCCCATACATAGCTGCCCATTCCGCACACATGTCTGCTGGACATGGAAACTATCAATTACAATTGGCTGTACAACAAGTATTATTGTTGTCCTGACACCTCTCTCAGTGGTGGAAGGTTTCAAATGTCACACCAAATTACATACATATGCACAGCTGTTGCTGATGAAAAAATGGGCAGCTATGGGCCTTACCTACATCCCTCCTGCAAATCCCAAGCTTGTTTCCCTACTGTCTTACCCTCTTTGTCACCCCTTTTTCACCACTTTCCTGTCTCCCCATTTTCATTTCTTTCAAAGAAAATAGTGAGGGTGTGCACCAGAGTAAGCACTGTTAAGCGGTTGTAAGCGGGTGTGTGTGTGTGAGCTGAACGCCAGTGTGCATGCGTGAGCGCCACGCAAACCAGCGCTAACCCAGTTACAACTGCTTAAAAGTGCCTTAGTCACTCAGATTGACAGGTCCTGTAGTCAGTTCAAAAGCAAAATAAAATCCCACTGTCAGTCCCGAACCCAGGACCTTGGAAACAGTAGTCTGTATGACCTACCACTAAGCCATGACTCTTATACAAGAACATTGCGCTAAAATAAATATAACATGTAATAGTAGGGATTAATGTAAAGGGAATATAGGATGTGTAGTACACAAAGCATGTCATTTAGAATTACTGTCAAAACTAGTGGATTCCCATAATAGTAGTGTGTGAACAGAAACAGCCATGCTAGTTGGTAGCTAGTAGGTAATAATATCAGTTAATGTACATATATAAATGTATGTATATTTATATATATATATATATATATATATATATATATATAGTTGTAGGTGTCATTGTGCATACACACTTACTACAGGGAACAGGAGAGGAATGGAGAAATGTGAATCTACAACACAGCCTGAATCATGAGAGAGATACTAACCTTTACACTCACAGAACAGTGTCCACAGCATACCAGCATGGTCCCCGCCCTTACAATCTGAAAGGGCAACGCCTATCTCACATACCCTTTTATAGCACTGTCTTGAAATCACAGTGAGAACTGCAATCAGTACACAACTGGCTGCATGCAATTAGCAAATGCTGGCTTACAATTGGTGCAGAGGCCATCACATGGACCTATGCAGATACCTACAAAAGCATCCTGTACTAACACTCCACACATGCAATACGTTCATTGCACTGTCTGGAAGCAGACAGAGGGAGACAGACAGACAGAGACAGAGAGAAAAAAAAAATGCACACGCTACACACTGTGAGTCTAAGCTGTCAGCAGTGACAGTAGCAAGCCGAGCCAGCAGCAGCAGGAAGCAGAAGCAGTGGTAACGCAACCAGCTGCAACAAACACAGGTAATGTAAAGTAGCAGGTTAATAGTCTGCATACTGTGAACCCTCCAAACGTGTCATAGTTCTGTATCTATAGGTATGTCCATGTGATATGTTGTGTGTACGTAGTTCCACCAAAAGGGGATGACTATACATTACATGTCAGTCAGTGTTAGGCCATGATCCTGGCAGCAGTTGTCTGTGCGTTGCCCTCAGCAATGGCTGTAGTGACTGTTTTGAAAGGTCAGCCAGGTTCAAAAGGCAGGATCAGCCCATCACAAAGGCAAACTGGCTGGGAACAAGTGTCTGCAGGTACCCAATATCACTGCATATGCGTCCTATACTGAATAATTCCATAGCTTAGCAGACCAGGCTGGTTATGCATATGATGTGGTAGTTTCCAGGGTCATTAGAGGTGCCTCCTTAGTGGTGTGGGACCACTGTTGCTGTATGCCAGTGTCCAGGTACATATCCTGTAGTACGGCCAAGATTAATTATCAGTCTTATATGCGGTTGTATGTCCTCTTGGAGTGCATGTAGCACACATCCAGGGATACCATCAGGTCACAGTGATGCTGTGTGTTCTGCTTTGACATGTGAGATGATAGGGAGGTTACATACAGCTGTGATAAGTATTTCAACTTGTGGGGGAGAAGGAGGGGGATACGTGCACCGAACCTGTCTGCAAGAATGTTGCCAATATCTGTGTGTTTGGTGAATGTTAAGTAGGTGTGTATTAATGCAGAGCATATCTGAGGCATTTGGTCCATATGTGTAACATAACTGAAGAAGGCCTTGTGGTTATCTATAGTGTTTGTGGCCATTTCCCTCCCAGAGTAGGCCATGGCCGTTGTTATGAGAGACCGTAGCGTATTACCAGTGCTGACCACAGATGCCTTCCCTTAATGTGAATCTGCTCTGTCCTGCAGTAGCCTCCTGCTATTGTTATACAATCTGCCTCTGTCTGGGGTCCACGGACAGGATGCCTAACCTTGTGCATAGGGTCTGGGTTAGAAATGTGTGTGCAAGTTCCATGCAATCTGTGGGATGTCCATGGTAAGCATTTGCAAAGGGGTCAGCATTGTGGGTTGTGGCTTCCACTGGCCCAGTGTGCTGCATGGATACTATCTCAGTCCTAACAAGTGAATAACTGTCTAATCACATACATATCAAAGTAGTCTACTGTGCTGGTGGTGGTGGTGGGATATGTATATCCAGGCCGAGTAACTTGTGTCCACATCACACTAGTGGATGGCATCCCACATACAGTACCTTGGGATGAACCCCCAGAGTGAGGTTGTGCATTGGACCTGTCACAGTGTGCTGACCGATGGGGCATGCTACTATGTTGTGTGGAATGTGGCAGGTATTGTTGCACAGGTGTTGGCTGAGCACTGATATCTGGCCATGTACTTGTGTATCTACCACGAGACACACACATGCAACATATGTGGGTAGTAGTATATCACTACACATGAGTATCATGTATAGTGTGTGTGCCATATATTGCTGACATAGTCTGCTGATATCCTGTTTGTGTTCTCTTCCAGGGAGATGGCGCGTCAGCGTAGTCCTGCCTACTCTGCAGCGGAAGATGAGGAGATACACCAGAGCCTGGTACGGGAGTATGACATACTGTTTTCCCGCACCAGTCAGAATCAGCAGGAGAGGGCTGCACTGTGGCAAGACCTTGTCCATAGGGTAAATGACATTGGCACGCATAATAGGACATATGAGCAGGTACGACATCACTGCAGTGATTTAATCAGAAATGTCCACCAGCGTGCGTCGGATATCCACAGGCAACAGGTTGCCACAGGAGGTGGGGTGGCCACACCCCCCCACCAGACTGGAGGGGCTACTCCTAAGTGTTGTGGCTCCAGCCCCGGAACAGCAACAGCAATACACCTGCATCATGATGGAGGCTGGATCCACACAGCAGCACGACATGGAGCGTGCAGGTAATATGCCATATGTACACTTGACTGTTCTGTACACTGTTAGTTTATGCATGTGTAAGGTGTGTCCGTGGTATGTAGCTGTCAACATAGTATGTAATTGTGCATGTGTGATACTGGTAATATCAGCAGATGACGTGTGAAAGGCAACTGGTGTACTACTGCACTGTATCATATGCAGTATCAATGGCACAATTGTACCCACTGACATTAATTTCATCATTTCTGCAGGTCCCTCCGGGGTTACAGCAAGGCAGGCCATCCATGCTGGTGAGTGTGTTTAACAATACCTATAATAGTCCTGATAGTGCTAGTAACACTAGTGTAACTCAGTAGTGCTCTGTGTGTATACTGTGGGGTGTGCATGTGTGCATGTGTGCCTGTGCCCATGTGTGCATGTGTGTATGTGTGCATGTGTGCCTGTGTCCACGTGTGCATGTGTGCATGTGTGCATGTGTGCATGTGTCAATGTGTCCATGTGTGCATGTGTCCACGTGTGCATGTGCCCATGTGTGCATGTGTCCACGTGTGCATGTGTGCATGTGTCCACGTGTGCATGTGTCCATGTGTGCATGTGTGCATGTGTGCATGTGTGCCTGTGTGCATGTGTCCATGTGTGCATGTCTGCATGTGTGCCTGTGTCCATGTGTGCATGTGTGCCTGTGTCCATGTGTGCATGTGTGCATGTGTCCATGTGTGCATGTGTGCATGTGTGCATAAGTGCATCACTGGTAACATTGTGTGGACACTGTAAACAGTGTTTCCTGTCTTCCTCCCACAGGTTCTGGTGCTGCTCTGGTGTTCTGCAGCAGGGAACCTGAATCTGTTGCCACAGGTACTGGTAATGATGATATCTGTGTAATGGTACAGGAAGGTGTGTCAGGGTCCGCCATTGGTCAGCCAATTGACAGTACACAGCTGTCAACCCCATCATTGCGCACAGTCATCCTGCCAGTACATCCTTTGTCACCATTGTCCGTAGGTGATGGACAGGATACAGTGGGCATTGACCAGGGTAATGTGGTATCTGTGGCACATGCTTCACCACACAGCAGCCATGGGCAGGGTCCTGAGATGGTACCACACAGACAGTTGCCCATGGGTTCTCGTGGGAGCATCCATGGGCGTACTGCCTCTGGCAGACGTGCCCAAAGAGGTCTGTCAACCTCAGCTATGTTTCGGGCTGTCATGCAGGCACAGTCGCGTATGGAAAGGTACACCAGACAGGGTCTGAGGGAGCTGAGAGCATGTCGCACAGCCATGACTGACAGTATGCGTGACATCGCAGATGCTATCCATAATTTCACCGATGTCATAGACAGACATTGTGGGGACATATTACAGCAGTTCCACAACCAAATGTCCATGAGCCAGGGCAATGGTGGGCAATTGCGGCATCGACGTGGCCGTATGCCAGCAACAGCAGCAGCTGGCAGTCGGCGCGGATGACAACAGGCCCGCGCATGCCCCCATAGTGCCAGCAGCAGCCCCAGCAATGTTGGGTCTGTGCTGTCATTGGAACGCCCCAGGAGACCATGTGCACGTGGCTCTAGACAGTCCCAACAGGGACCTGTGTCCAGTCAACACACTCCTGCTTCTGATGACAGTACCCAGTCCGGCTTAGTACTGGATATGGTCAGTAGCACCCCTGCCAGGCACAGGAACCGTGTCCGTGCTCACAGACACTGATCTGTATGACCTGCCAGGTGCAGTCTGTGGCTGTCCACAAACCCCTGTATATGGCAGCCATGAGGTGGAACTGTGTGCGCACATACACACATGCAAAATGTTAACACCTAGGGTGACCACATACATGCACACACTGCACCAACAGTGCCCCACCCTGTACTGCTGCCCCTCATCAACACACATACACACACATGTCAATTGGTGGGTATCAGTGGCAGACTCAGGCATACCTAATTCACACCCGGTGCATATGATGACACTGTGCCACCTCCTGCAATTTCCAACATCATTGTGGGAACAGGTAAACACGTTGCTGATGCACAGGGCGACTACATAAAAGTGTATTAGTAGTATCATGTTGGTAACAGTACAGTGTGCTGATATGACTGTGTGTATATCTCAGCATGCCTGATGCAGTAACCGTATGAATGTCCTGAATTGTTATCTGCACCCATAGTACGTACCAAAGTGTAACAGCTGCACATTATTGCATGCCGGTGGTAAGGATGTCAACAGATAGCCACATACATGGGTAGCACAGGGGGGAAGCTAATGCAAGTAGTGATATGCAATGATGGACATGTACAGTAATGGTGTCAAGTTGCCCACGACTATGCAATGTGGATGTTTGCGCATGTTATGTGTGCAGTACCAATGTAATCCAAATCACAATTAACTATGACATAATATCAGTTCTACCATGGGCATCTGTGCTGTGCATTCCTGGGTACATGTTGATAGTGCCTACATATTTGCACTGTTACTTACTGTTAGTGTTACCCCTTCTTTG
This sequence comes from Protopterus annectens, assembly GCF_019279795.1. Lineage (NCBI taxonomy): Eukaryota > Metazoa > Chordata > Ceratodontiformes > Protopteridae > Protopterus > Protopterus annectens. The sequence goes on from NC_056748.1 coordinate 441,280,646, forward strand.
TTGTACAATGAACTACTTCCAGCCCTGCTTACTGTAGCTTTGATTGCATGCATGTTCGCAGGGTCCCTGGAACACTGCTTCCACCTGCAATGCAGAGTTACAGTGCTTCTGTGGACTCCTAGTGACATCTGCATAGCGTACATTACGTATGTCAAGTTTACACATGACAGAACATCACTGTCTGTCCTGTTTGCATGTACGTTGTCTGTGACACATTGCACATGTCTTACCTGGCATTTACCCACGTGTACAGTCATATATGCCAGTGCTATGAAACAGTAGCAGTACACCCACACATACACACCTTCAGTATGTTGTTTCCCATTGGCCCTATGTGTTGGTACTCACCATGGCAATCACACTACTAGGGTAGCATGTGCAAAGGTAACCTGTGAATCACCTCTATGGTCCAGTTGTGGTTTATGTGAGTCATGTGGCAATGTCACAGCTGCCACATGTATGCAGTCAGCCATCACCCTTGGCCAGGAATGTACAACACATGTGTGGGATGCCACCACATAGCCAATCTGGGGACTGAGATCTCTGAACCCAGTAATGCCATACCCTGTCAGGTGGCATGTCATACTACAGTGACTACAATACAAGTCAGACATAGACACGCACTGACAGCATGCTGAACACACTGGGGCATACGTGGGGACTCAGAATAGCATCCTGCCTGAGCATCACACACCTCCGCAGCTGGCACACAGGCATATGTTACGTCGGAAAAGAGCACATGCCACACATGGCACACACATCCCATGTGCCACACACTCACAGCCTGTAGGGCTATACAACACACCTGCTACAAATGTGTCAGGTACCTGTCTTGGGCGCTGCACTGGGGTCCCGCTCAACAGGCTCTATATGGTGAAGGTCACAGTGATATGCCTCAGGGGCACTATGGTCCACCACAAAACACATGCATACAGGTCAGTCAGAGGCATGGACACATATGACTCAGTCATTGACCATGCCACTATGGATGACCTGAGGCATACCTCCCTGGACTACATGATAGGGAACATAGAATGGATCTCTCAGCATGTGGCATGGGCCAGTATGAGCCTGATCTTGGTTGCCAACATACCCTCACCAGGTATGCTACCACTATATGTAGGAAGGGTGTTGTATGTCTACATTCTGCTCAGTCTCCAATGTCATTCATAGGGTATCCACTGGCTGTCAACGTGTGCTTACATGCTAGGGAAGCCACAATGATGTGCAAGGGGCAGCTTGCACGTGACACCCATGGCCCGATGTATATTGGCGAAGCTCCTTGATACACACATACTGCCTTATGCTGCAGGACACAGATTACATAGCCACTTCCGTGGGTATCACACAGGTTAGGACACTAACAGTGCTGCTACACAACACCAGCAGTGTACACCACAAGATACATGCACTGGACACTGTCCTCAGCACGGTGAACTGCAATGTCTGTGCAGTACCAGAGTCCTGATTCATGGCTCACAGGTGCAACCCATCACTGCCAGGTTATTCCTCATACCATGCCTGTCGTCCCCTACACATGTAACACACATGGACAGGGGGGTGGTATCCCAAGGCACCACAGATACACACACCGCCAGGTTGTTGGCACAGCACAAAGCATCAGGGCCTATTCATGTGCAGCTAACAGTGTGTTGGACTGCCATCTGGTTCATAGCCTGGCACACACAGCCCTCCCATACACAGTAAAACCACCTATCCTCCATAACAACACTGGAATTATGACAGTCTCAAGAACTGTCTTTATATGGCTGGACTGCATCCAGCCAAACATTGTGCGTGAGCATTACTGTAGCTACAACACACTAGTTGAAGGGTTCACAGCATGTGGTCACTGAATTACAGTGGAATGACATGTTACCACTCCCACAACAGGTGGGAACATGCAGCACATCGACTACATGTAGACTATATGGCCCAGACCAGATGTGTATCCCCTGCTGTAGGTATTTTACCAAATATACACCCACACTGTATAGACACATACTGCGTGCGGCCCCTGCACAGTAAGACACAGTCATATTGTTATGCATTGCAAATGCCATTTATCCACTCGAGGCATGTGTCAGACATGGTAACTATTGCAGGTCACAGGTATTTATGTGTATGTGTCACACACATACATCATGTGTGCAATGCCATTGCTGGTTTAGGCAATGGCATGCATTATGCACAAAGACCCACACAAGGTCATAATGTGTGACACAACCACACATGGCAGTTGTGGGTTACCAAAACATACCTATCTGTACTCTGACAATGGTAATAGACCCAGTAGCAGAGCGCACTATTGGCATTACTGGCCAACTAGCCCTGTTTGGCTGTGCTGATAGTGTGGTGACATTCCCTGTGTTTACTGGGGGAATATGCAGCATCTGGTGTATTGTAGTATTTGCCAAAAGGATCTGTTCTCTCACACTTGCATTTACACACACCCTACTACCCCCCCACACACACACTTGCCATTTGCAGGATTCATACCCCTACCTAACTAAGTCACGACACGTGAGAGAGATGCATTAGCGAAATGCACTATTCAGATTACTAGATGGTTTCTCTTCTCTGGCTATACTTATAGGGTGCTGACTTCATCAATGTTTTGAAAGGGTAATGTGCATCAGGTAGTGTGATCTCCTGATTGCCAAAACTAACATGTTTTTCATACAGAATTGCACACACACAAACTCCCCACATCCAAACACACACACACTTGCAGGTTTCAAACCCCTATGTAACTATGTTATGACACTCATGACAGATGCATTAGCAGAGTGCGCTATTCGAATTACTGCTGTACTTATAGGGTGCTGACATCATCAGTGTTTAGAAAGGGGAATGTGCATCCTGTAGTGTGTTCTCCTAGTTGCCAAAAGGGATATTGTTTTCCTACAGACGTGCACACACACTAACCCCCTCCACACACACCGAGCATTTGCAGGATTCAAACCTCTACCTAACTATGTTATGACACTCGAGATGGACGCATTAGCAGAGCGCGCTATTCGCATTATTGGGAGGTTTCCCTTCTCCTGCTGTACTTATAGGGTGCTGACATCACCAGTGTTTAGAAAGGGGAATGTGCATCCTGTAGTGTGTTCTCCTAGTTGCCAAAAGGGATATTTCTTTCATACAGACTTGCACACACACTAACCCTCTCCACAAACACTGAGAATTTGCAGGATTCAAGCCCCTACTTAACTATGTTATGACACTCGAGAAGGATGCATTAGCAGAGTGCGCTATTCGCATTACTGGGAGGTTTCCCTTCTCCTGCTGTACTTATAGGGTGCTGACATCATCAGTGTTTAGAAAGGGGAATGTGCATCCTGTACTGTGTTCTCCTAGTTTCCAAAAGTGATATTTCTTTCATGCAGACTTGCACACACACTAACCCCCTCCACACACACTGAGCATTTGCAGGATTCAAACCCCTACTTAACTATGGTATGACACTCGAGACGGACGCATTAGCAGAGCGCGTTATTTGCATTACTGGGAGGTTTCCCTTCTCCTGCTGTACTTATAGGGTGCTGACATCATCAGTGTTTAGAAAGGGGAATGTGCATCCTGTAGTGTGTTTTCCCAGTTGCCAAAAGGGACATTTCCCTCACACAGACTTTCACACACAAACCCCACTCACCCACCCACACACACTGAGCATTTGCAGGATTCAAACCCCTACCTAACTATATTATGACACTTGAGAGAGACACATTAGCAGAGCGCATTATCCAAATTACTGGGCATCTATTCTGCACCTGCATCTTTATTTCTACAGAGGTATGTACATGTAGTACTACCTGTCAGGTGGGGGATAGCATATATATGCATTTGCAGCCACCAACGTCAGGGTCAGATATGCACATCGCACTGGCAGGTTATGTTCTATACCATGCTTTGTGACCACAGGACCTGTAACACACAACACAACCAGTCCAGAACACCACACCCACATCCAGGACACACACTTAGCTTCCCTGGGAACAGTGCCGGGATATGCAGGTGTTCACATACACCATTCCAGTTGTTAACATCAGGTACAGGCATATTTTGTGTGAGAACTACTCAGGCCTCTACCACTTTACCCTACAGCCACTACAATTTGTGGGTCCATGTGCTATGGCAGAACCACACACCACAGCCACATGGGGGAATACATATTGCACCTGTCCATCTGCAACATGGGTACTCACTGTTCCACACCAGAGGTAGACCACCATTGTTGATATCTGACAATACCCACCTTTCCCTGGACATCCATATCCCATCTCCACCCCCAGGCAAGGTTGTCACTGCACACAAACTGTATTTAGCACAAGCAGACTCTACACTTGTGAAGACTGGGGTGGACGAATTCAGAGGACCCATGCTGGGGGACTATACTGGCCACTTAGCGTAATCCTTGACAATTGCATTCTATGAGCATGAGTATGGTTTGCATTGATCATGCTATCCCACATATACCCATGACTGCTCCACAACAAGACACCTGTCAGGTGTACACCAGCCATATATGAGCTGTACAACAGACAGAGTGAGCTAATACATTGCAGAGCTGTAGCCCACAGAGGGAGGACATCTGTGAACAGTTCCGGCACGGCACTTCATTCACACATAATCATCACAACACAGTGTTGACAGTGGAATTGTCCAGAGAATGCAGCTAGGGCTCCCCTCAGTCTGTTATTGATGGCCACTTACTGTTAGAGATCCTCAGCAACCCTCTTCCAGCACACTCCGACAACATGGCTGTGGCTTAGCACATTCAAACCCTGGGATCTCCACTGTGCCCCTGCTTGACAGAGGCACAGCTCACTAGCCTCACACATTGCCTTATGTGGCCTACTTTACAGTGGCACAGTAGCCAACTGTACTGGGGATGCAGATGCCAAGCACACTCTGGCTGAGCTGTCATTCCCTAGGGCAACAAGCCTAGTATTGACCTCTACACCCATATGTTCAATTGTCGGATGCACAATATTTGTTGTGCTGTTCTACTGTTTGCAGGTCTTTATTGCCATAGCATTCCCTGTTCCTATGACCAACTTGTGTATCTGTGGAAGATGTTTGCATATGACAGCGAACCACTATATCACTTATGTCTCTGTAGTCATTTACTGTGTGCACTGAGCAGATTGCTGTGTTGTGGTTGGTTCCTGGACTGACACGTACAAATACCAGATATGTGTGGCCAACTGCTAAACTGAGATATGGCCTAAGTGTGTGAGCATGCCCAGTTCAGCCTTTCCATGGCATGTTGTCTGACATATGCCTCATTTATGAAAGTGTGCGAGCATGCCCAGTGTGAGCTTTCCATATGTTGCACTCTGAAGTCCACCACATATTTGGGTGTGTGTGAACTTCAACAATATCTCACGTTTATGGTTGTGTGTTGGGTGTCATGTTGTGTACTAACTGGCCAAGTGCTTCGTGTCTGCCACAACAGGGATTATACTGTGCCTGCAGGGATTGCATGGGATACTTTGCAGACAGTTGTCAACATACTTTCATAATGACCTAACACTGTAGTACCGTATAGTGTACTGGTTCAGTACTTTCACTGTGGTGGACAGTATCCTGGGCTTTAGTCCTATGACTGCTTGACATCTTCATAGTGAGCACAACAGACTGTGTAGGGGCCAGTTGTGCACATATGACCATGTTGCATTATGTTCAGATATGGACTACCTACACCAGGCTCGTCCAACATTGGTAGTGTATTCCACAACATGGGTGGACATTGACAAACACTAGCGATGTTCCCTAGGCCATTTCTGATGCTAGTCACAGGGTGTGTTTGTCCTTCGACACACATTGTAACTGGAGTTTGCCATGACATATGTCATGGTTAGTATACTGCCTCCGTCTACCTCTGACATAACAGTGATACCCAGGGTTAGCCTACCATCTCCCATCCACTCATCAGGATTCCTCTTGAGGGGTGTCGATAGGTGACTCTCTGTCTGACCTGTACCGGGAGTTTACTGAAGAGTGGGGGTGCCTTCTGTGTTATGGATCATTCTGTACAGCTTGTCCTATGTATGTCAGTGTTGGGGTTCAGGTCTCTCATGTGCATAGCCATTCAGATTTTACAAGGTGCAGCATGTTCATTGATTCCAGGTTGGACATGGCTTCATACATCAGGCACAGCTTGCCTGTAGTTGGGCAGTATGGCAGTGTGTGGGGCTGCAGTTTGTTTACTCAGGAAACACATGGCATCTGTTCATGCTCTTTGCTACTCCTGGTGGGGTACTGTTGTGGACTTTACAGTTGATGGATGTGTCTGCTGAGGTATATCCCACAGGGGCTATTGTAGTCAATTGTGACGCTAATGGAGGATGACTGCAGAGCCACAGTGACCTCCCCTTATCTACATGTGCCAACCTTCATGTTTGGGTGGGTATATAGTATGTTTCTGCGAACACTACAGCCACATATTTGTCCAGTGCAGGATATCTATCACCTTTTGTCCCCAGGTCTCTCATTACATGTTAGGTATGTAATGGGTTAACACCTGTGTGGTAATTTGTGGGCACTTACTGTATATCCACGGTGGTTGTCTATACACAGTTCTGCAATTAGCTTGCTGACATGGCTATGGTTCCAGTTGTCTGTTTGTAGGTGGCCCTTTTGTGGGTTGCTTGTGTCAGCTGGGGGTCGGATATGGTGGGCTGTTTGTACTCCTCTGCATACATGTTCAGTCACAGTCCTTCCATGTTGGCCTATACCTATGGGACATATATACAGAACGGGGGGGGCCCAGGACCAGGCCTTGTGGGATGCCACTCATATCTGCTTTGTAGTCTGACATGGATGTGGCATGTCTGACCATGTCAGTTCTGTCCTTGGTCTGGTTTGCAACCCCTCTACTGACATAGGGGTATATATTTAAGCTGGTGAACATATCCATACTGAACTCGTAGGGTATTGTCTATAAGCATATGCACAGTCCAGCTATGCTGTGTGGACCACATTGCCCTCATCAATGACCTTAATGACTGCTTCAAATGGGTCAAACATGTTTAGGGGCAGGATCTGCAGTTACGACAGCCACACTGTGTAGGGTCCAGTATCAGTAGGTCCACAATAGCTTTCTGTCTGCGGTACATACTGATCCTTTCCATAGCTGTGCAGACCAAGCTTGTCAAGATCATGGGGTGGTAGTTTGCAGTATCCATTTAGGCAACACCTTTGTTGTGAAGGACCACTGTTGTTGTACACTGCTCTTTGGGTACATATCCTGTGGTAAGGCTGACATTGGGCAGTAGTGTGATTGTAGTGTGATTTGTAAAAAAAAATATATATTGTTTCTTTTATGTTTTCTGTATAGAAATGCTTAGTTCAATTTATTTAGTATTGCCTAGTTTTAATTCTGTAGAATTGCTTAGTTTAACTTTGTCAATTTTCTGTTTGGAGCTTTTCTCCCCGGGCCTCTACTGAAAATGGACATATATCCAGCTAGACTAGCCCGGTCAACAAATGTAAAATAAATAAAATAAATAAATTATTCTTGGAGTCCATGTTGGCCTCAGCCCAGGACACCATCACATACCTTTGCTGCTGTGTGTTTTGCTTTGCAGATGATGGCTGTTACCTCAGCATCTGCAATGTCAGGGGACCAGCAGTCTGCTGGGATAGATATTTTGCATTCGGGGGGGGGGTGTTTGCACTGCACCTGTCAGGTTGCATGTTGGCAATATGTGTGTGTGTTTGGTATGTTGTTTGTAATATCTGTGTGATTCGGAGCATATCTGTGGATGCCCAACATGGTTCCTACCATCAGTTAAGTAAGCCTTGTGATTATCCTTAGTGTCCTGTACAATTTGTATCTTCATAGGTTCATGGGTTCATATTAGGCTATCCACGCTAGGGCATTAGTAAGCCTAGCCAGAGTGTGTGTGTCTTGCTATGTGACTATTATGGCCATTTATGACTTTCTTTACTGTGCCTCTGTCTGGTCGTGACACAGTGAAGACCCCCAGTAAACATGTACGATCATCCATCCACTTGGCAATATTCCTGTTGAGGGGTGTCAGTGAGGGGCTCTGCCTAACATGGATTGGGATCCTGTTTCTGGGTGTGGGGAGCCTCTGGGTTATGTATCTGTCCCTCCAGCACATCCTATTTCATTATGTGTTGAGGCTGACATCTGTCACTCTCACAGCTCCAATGGCTTTGATTTCCTGTAATGGAGCATGCCATTACTCCTGTGTTGGACATGGCCTTGTACAACAGACATACAATGCCTCTGTGTAGGTGGTCTGTGACTGCATTCAGCTGGGGTGTCTACAGCCAGGCAGCATATGACATATATTTCACACCCTTTATCCTCTTGGTGGGGTAACTATGAGGTCTTCCGAACCGCTGCAGGTGTCACGTCCGGTACATCCCATATGAGTCATTGTACTAGATTATGGGTCTGATAAGGGAACAGTACAGCAGCACAGTGACCTCTGTTGATGTAGATGGGAATCCTTTCATGATATGGTGTCCAATATCGACAATCTTCCTAGCCACATTTGCATTGTGAGTGTCACATGACAGATTACTGTCGACTTGTGTCCCTAGGTCCCTGATTACTCCTTGCATACATAATGGTTTGCCACCTATGTGGTAATTTGTGTGTACCTTGACTGGTATTTGGTGGGACATTCATACTGTCCAGTGTCTTCAGGATGTCAGGGTGGAGTTCTTGTGTGTGAGAGTGTGGTCTGTCGCATGCTACACACTGTACAGCAGTTTTGACTACACTTAGGTGCACATGGGTGGTCTCCACTGCTTTGTGCATTGTCAGTTACCTGGCCGTATGGGTGTCTGTGCTGCATATGGATCCTCCCCCCTCCTTTGATGTTTTGGTCCAGGTGTTGCGGCCATAACGCATGATATGTGGTATAACCTGGTAGTGCTGGTGTGCTATCACTAGGCTTGCAGCAAGCTTCTGTCACTGCACAGACATCGATGTTCTCCATAATGGGAAGTGCCTCAGGGGCATGCATATTGCAGTTTACACATCTGGCATTGGTCAGCATTACCCTTATGATTACCCTTATGTTTCTTACCACTTACATTTTCTGGGGTGGTGGGTAGTCTTTTTGGCCTTGCCTACATACGGCTCTGTGGAGGTGGCAAAGGCCTTATCCAGTATCCAGATGTACAGGGGTAACAGATCCAAGCCATTCCTGGAACAGCAGCATGGCTTGTCATGCTTGACATCTCAAGCAGACAGACATTAGACCCTCTTGGACTGACAGCTGTAACTGTGCCAGCTGTTAAACATGATCATTCTGTGTTTGTACTGTGGCATCATTCTTGGTGAGGGTTGGATGCTGCACACGGCCAGTGTCATACCGGCCTGGGGTACATATGCAGAGAGCTCATCCATGTCTCTTTTCATGTAGACCAGGGAGGTACATCTCAGGTCATTCACACCAGCATGGACATTGAGTGCATCATATTTCTGCTTGCTTTGGGGTGCCCTGCGTACTTGTGTTATGTGGCATTTTGTGGCAGCCTACAGGCAGCTTACTCTACCCTTTCCCTTGTTCAGTCTGGTGAGTGGGACAGCAGTGTGGCTGCCTATACAGACACCTATTACAACTGTATCAGGCATGTTGTTTCTCCTTCTGGCCTGTGACTGTTTGGCACACCAGCTTTATGTACTATGCATTGCATGTGCTATGTTTGGAGGTTGTGGTTGCTTGTGATCTGCTTTGGAGGCTTCTGTTGGTGTGGTGTGTTTGTAATTAGGGCCTCTGGGAATATTTTTCTGTGTTTATCTGTTTGGTTTACAGTTGTGGTAGGTCTATGTGGGACTGGGTTTGTGGTGTATGTGGTTACCTTCTCCTCCTGACTAGTTTTGACAGTACTGAGTTGGGGGAGCTCAACCTCTTGTTTGGATACATGGTTGCATCTATAACATATATTTGTATTTATTGAGGGGAGTTGTGGTTGTCTGTGTACTTGGGACAGGTGTCACATTGCCTCTGGATTCACAGATTCTACTTGTTGTGGCTGGACTTAGTGGATTGTATGTGTGGACATTTGTTATTGCCATACTACTGGTCAGTGATTACTTCCCTTTTTATGTTTGCTCTATCATGTGGTAGCTTCCTCATTCTCTTGCATGGTTTGGTAATGGCTGGAGTCCAGCATGCCAGATGCCTGCGTGTATGGCATTGTGTGTTGTTGTTATTTGTTATTGCATACTCCAAGCATTCCTGGCTGTGTTCATGGAATGCCTGTATAACATGTTCTGCGGTGTGTCCCATATTCTGCACTTGCACAGGGCCTTTCGTGGATTCCACATCGGTTTGGAGGGCTGCAACCTATGCTTTACACATGTTTTTCACTGTGGTATTCTGGCCAGGGACTGGGGTCAGGATGTGTATATCCAGTGTGATTACTGTATGGTCTGGTCTTACCGGTGAAGGATATACTTCTCATCTTGCCATCCAGTACACATGTTGCTGATTATCACACCCAGTATGCTTACCCCTCTTGTGGGAGTGGTACGTTGTTCCTGGGCATTTTGTTTTATGGATTCTGGGAACTTTTCTCTGACTGTGTTGGTGCTAGTATAATGCTCCCGGTGTATGTCTGGGTATTTTCACTCAAGAAATATAATGTTGTTTTGGGGGCTTGATATATTCATGTATTCCAACATAGGCCAGGTGCAGTTCCTGGTATTAGGACAGTAGTCTAAAGCAGGCTATATACTGGGAGGCGGTTTTAGCCATTGGTATTTGACCATGGCTAATCCATGCTGCTTCTTGTTGTGGTACCAACATGGGGGTGTGGTTATCCTTGACATTTATTGCTAGTCACCCTCCTTTTGTAGCTTGTTCCATGTTTTGCGGCTATACAACACAGTATGAGGTGTGACCTGGTAGTGTTAGGGTGCTGATGTGAGCCTTGACCCAGTTCTCTATTACAGGACTGATATCTACATTCTCCATACTGTGTGCGTTTACACTGCACACATCTTGCTGTTTAGACTTCTGGCATTGGGTAGCATTACATCTAGGTTCCTATCCCTTGTGGTACCTATGAAGGTGGGTTTGTGTTTTGAGACTTACCTATTCAGGGCATGCTGTGGGTACTGACAGCCTTTGCCAGTATCCATGGGGCATGGAATGATAAGTGCACGCCACCCCTAGCAGGTGGTGCATCATGTCATGCTCCGCATGTCTTCCCAGCCTGAAACACATTGGCTCCCATTTGACTAACTGCATTACTTCAGCCAGTTATTGCACTTGATCATCCCATCGTCATTTTGTGGCTTGATGCTTGGTGAGGGTGGATGTTAGTCAGGGTGCTCAGGTGTGCATATAGTACATAGTGTTACATTACTTAACACATGGCATTCATGCCTCAGGTGGTGCTGCAGGGCTGCCTCTGTTGGATGTACATATTACGCTTCCCTGTACATGTTTGTGAGCAGGTCATGTCAGTTTAGACATCCATGTTATTATTTGAGGGAGTCAGAGGGGGTATCATTTCCAGGGTTCCTACTGAGCCAGTGTATGTGCTATGCGTTGCCTCTTTGCCAAGGCCAGGGCATACTGGGCACGCCTCTTTCTGCCTACTGGGGCAGGCTCAGGTTGTTCCTCCTCCGAGTCACGCTCTGCCTGTGATGGCCTTGGCAATGGTGGGGGGCTGTTTGGCCCAGCCCTATGCTGGTCCTGCTGCAGCTGTTTTCGCAAGATCATATTATGTAGCATAGCACATACCATGACAATTTGGGTACATGTAGTTGGTGTGTACTGCAAGGCTCCACCAGATGTGTCCAGACACCGGAACTGTGACTTGAGCAGCCCAAACACACGCTCTATTACATTACGTGTTTGTGCATGTGCCTCATTATGGCATTCCTGTTCAGGTGTGTGTGTGTTTCTGATGGGTGTCATCAGCCACGGCTCCAGTGCATAACCTGCATCCCCCACTAGGTGTCCGTGTGGGATGTCCCCATTGGCAAATGTCTGTTACAGCTGCATCAAATGCCAGATGTGGGAATCATGGTAACTCCCAGGGCATCCAGCACACACATTCATTATTATGCCCTGGGCATCACACACAACCTGGCAGTTGATGGAGGGGAAGCCCTTGCGGTTAATATAGGCCCTACCCCACTCACCGGCTGGTGCTTTGATGCGTATGTGCGTGCAGTCTATTGCACCCACTACCTCAGGGTATTCCGCTATTTGCTGGAAGAGACGCATATTGCTGGCCAATACCTCACGGGCATTGGGAAAATATACATGGTCACCGACATGTGCTGACATGGCATCCAGGAACTGGTGCAGTACCCTGGAGGCTGATGCCTGTGATATCCCCATCATATCGCCAGTTGGTCTCTGGAAGGTACCTGTTGCTAGTATTCTTAGGCCAACACATACCTTGGTTTCCACTGGGATGGGTTCCCCTCTGTTGGTTCTGTGTGAGGCGTGGCCTGCACAGCTCAACTATTTGCTGCAGGAGCTGTCTGTCCACTCTATAGCACTCTACTATCTCCAGCTCATGTAACCCGTGGTAGGTGACCCTGGGCCTGTACACTCTTCTCCGTCTCCTCAGTGTGGGTTGTCTGGCACCATCTGCATTGTCACCACCCTCAGCAAGTCGCCTATGTCTCATTATGACAGCTATGGCAGCCCCTAACATTTCTGCTCTGAGTGAAGCTTTTTTAGTTTTCACTTCTATTAGCTTACTCCTGTCTTGCAGTGTCTCTTAAGGGAAACATCCTGCACTACTGTTTGCAGAGTTTTAAGTGCTGGGCTGGGCTACTACTCTGCCTGTGTAATTGCCTGCTTCTAATTGTTTTCACCTGCTAGCTTCAGCAGTAATCCTTGCTAGCTTCCTACTAATTCTGTTGCTTCCTTTTTCCTTTCTGTTTCCTCAGGGGGGAGCAACGTGCATACTAGCAGAAATATGCCCACAGTGGCTTACATGCGCGCACACGTGCTTACACGGTTCAGAATCTACTTATTTGGGTTAAAACGTGCGCACACCCACGCAAACTGTGTTACAAGTCTGCCAACAGCCTCCTACATGCTCAGCCTGTCCAACACGCACGCACACCAGCGCAAACAGTGTTAAACATCTACCAACACGCTCCCACATGCTCAGTCTGCCTTACACGCGCACACTGCCCTACTCACGCTTCATGGTGCGCACACGTGCGCATGCACGCCCAGCAAGAAACTTTAGTGTAAGTAACAGTGTACACCTTCCATTTCTTGACTTTCCCACACTTATCTTGTGGCACTCCTCTTTCCCTGATCTGTGTCTGTCATCTGTCATGTTACACTGACCTCCAATGAACTGCATTTCTTTCTACCATTCCCCTATGATGTCACCTATCTCCTACTCTATTCCTCCCCTTATGTATCTCTTACACTACTCAGACTGTGCTCATTTGCTATGTGACTGTGAGATTCAGTATCCTAACCCTCATTTACATGAGATTGCCTACTAATGCTTAGTTACATTTCTTACACTCAGCTTCCCCCCTTAGCAACCACTACATGGTGGCCATGTTGTTTTTGGTCTGCTGGTCCCTGCATTGTCATTCCATGTATTGCATAAAACCCACATTTGTGGGTTTATAACCTTCATTTTTATGTTTTGTACAGCGCAAAAAAATTATATTTTTATTATTTTTGCATTGGGTTACCTTGCCAATGGCCACAATGCTGCCTGACACATATGCACCCTTTATTTGGTGCTGACATGGCTCCGTTGTGAAATTTGCAGAAACGTACTCAGTTGTCCACTGAGTACATTTCTGCAGCTAAAACGTCTCTTACACGGGCTGGTTTCTGCTTTGTGGATCGTTAATATACCTCATTTGCATACATTTCGGCTGCAAGTGAGGTATTTAGCATGTCCATGCCCAGTCCATGTAAGAGACGTTTTAGCTGGTCTCTTACACGGAGTTTAGGGCTGTTCCTGGATCGCGAGGCTTGCATGGAGTGTTACACGTCTCTTACACTCCGTGCAAGCCTTTGTGAATCCTGCCCTATGATTTTTCAAAGCATTCAAAGGCAATGATAGCTGCAAAACTGACTTTTACTTAAGGCATTCCAATGCTAGTGTCATAAAAGTGTTAGTAGTGCTTTGGTGTGTCAGTTGAAGGAAGGACTTGAGTTGATTTGGGATTTTTTTTGGCTTTACAGCATATTATGTTTACACACACCCTTTGACTAATACAGAACTCATGGTCTGCTGGCTGTAGAACTACATGAGCAGAACTGTCAAATCATTGCAGTACGAAAGTGAAAATCAGCCTGTCAGAGATAGTGAGTGTACTATCACCTGCATGAGGAACTACAACTGTTTCAGGAACTTTGGGACATCCTGCAATGCATGAAGAGTGATATGGCATATAAGAACCTGGAACAGGCATGACTGCTGAATGTAGACTGCATAGATGCACAGGCACATCCATGAGAATACTGGCAAATGCTCAACATGGCTGTGCTATGGGAATGAATACTTAATGCATAGTTACAAGTCAGGGATGCACAAATGGTACACACCATCCCAGCAGCAGCATCACTGTCTCCTCTTCCCGTGGCTGCCTCTATCCCTAGGGGGTGGACACTGCTGCTCTGGCTCCAGTGCAGGGCAACACCAGCAAGCCAGCCACTCTTACTGATGCAGTTCTGTGCCATCCCACTTCCTTGTTGGCCTACTGAGTGTAACTTCTTTCTATGGCCATTTTTGAAGTTATGGGTGCTAACCTTCTACTGCTTCCCATATGTGGAATGAATCATAGTGGCGTTCCCATATATGGTCCTGAAGTGCTGCACCATCCATCAGATAGGATGCCAGCAGTCCTGATGCTACAGGTAGATATGGTTCATGCTGCCAGCATTCACATCTTGGGAGGCTTCATCCTCTTCAGCACAGGTAGATGTGATCTCTGCTTCCAACCTCCTAGCCATGTGCATGACTACTGCATCCGCTTCACATACCTTTCAACATATGGTAGCATTGCTATCTCCTGTCACTGTTCCCCAGTCGATCTGTACAAATGATGATGACTGTGCCCTGCCCATCCCTCAGTCCTCTGTGGTTAAAGTAATGTCTGATGCATGTGTACTGCATAGCTTGGGTACAGTAATACATGCATCAGTTTTATTCTGCATTGTCCATGACATGGCTCAGAGCTGTGGACCAAACACTAGCTCTTTGCCAATTCTAGTATGTACTGACCAAACCTCTACCTTGTATGGGGTAGCTCTGCAGTCAGTTCCTCTGATGACTTCTCACCTGAATTCTGTGTTACTGTGCTATGATCAGAGGTCTGACTAGTAATATTATAATGCCCCCATGCTGTAACTGCACCATACTGTTTATCATGTTGCAGAAAACAAATTATAACTGCAGGGCTCTAGTATCTACTGCATTTTACCACCTGATGTAATCAAGCAATGGAAGCAGCCTTCATAAATCTGAAATTTGGTAATGTTCCATGTCTGTATGATTGTAGCCATCTCAGGCATAGTCACCGGGCCACAGACAGGTGCCCATCAGCTATGGTTCCAAGGCATAGCCTGTATCACTTGCAGCACACATCAGTTGACACCATTATGAGTGGTGTGCTGCCTAGATCCATGAAAACAGCATAACAAGGACTCTGTGGGTGGTAATGTTTACATACACCAACTAGATGATCCTGTGGAAAATCACCCCCAAAAAAGTCACATGTGCCCAGGATGTGGTATTCATGGAAACTGCTTGGATGGCACACAGACATGTTGTATATAATACCCTGTGTTCTGCTCACACCCATGTAGTTAATTGAGTAGAAGCCCTCCCACATTCAAATTTGAGTAGGTTGGGCATTGATGGCAATGTAGGTGCGGTCAGTGATCCCTGGGATCTCAGAGAAATGGCCTATTTGACAGAATGCCCATCAGAAGCATAGTTATGGTGGGGCAAAGGGGACAAATGCATCAGATGCAAAGTGGTAGGGGATATAGTCAGCCAATCACAATCACTCTCTTTAATGCATACTGTCTTTTAAAAGCTAATATTGCATTTGTGGTCAGACCTGAGCCCTGTTGCACTCTATGTGATGTCTTAAACTGTAGCAAGAAATTTGCCACAGTTTAAAACAAGAGGAGATTAAAAAGATTTTGGTTATATTTTTTAAATAAAAAAACAGACCTAGAGTATAAAAGTAAAAAAAAAAAAAATTCCAACTAAAACTTTGCTACTGTTTAAATGTAAAAATAATTTCTCTTTTTAAAACTAAAACCTGAGCACTGTAGCACTCCATGCAGTATATAAACTGTATAAATTGCCTGTGTAACAAGCAGTTTGCTAGTTTTTAAAAGCTTTTCTTTTAGGCTTTTCCCGGTTAGGGGTCGCCACAGCGGAACTTCGGTCTGCTAATGATTGGCAGTAGATTTTTATGGTGCTGAGTTGCCAGTTTTAAAAGCAAATATTTTTTTTTATTTCTTTAAATGTGAGGAAGGAGGAGAGTCAGGGGAAGAATTCAGAAATGGAACCTGATCGACTACAACATTTCAGGAGCCCCAGGTACCTAATCACGGACTTTTTTTTTTTTTTAACTCTTCACTTAAACAGCTGTGGGAGATGCAGATTGGGTACTTACTGCAGGAAGATAATTGGCTTTCTGCAATTTTGCTTGCAGAAGTTATTTTTTTAACTCTTCCCTTGAAGAGCTATGTGGATGGAGTTCTACTTCATGGAACAGACACAGGATGCTAGTCGAACCAGCTATGTCTCTGATGCCAGCTTAGTAGTGGTTATCTTTTCTACTACCCATAGAAACAAAATATTCTTCTCCATATGCTGCAGCATCACTATCAAGAAACTGGTGTAGTGCAGATTTACATAGAAATCAATTATAATCACATACAAGACAACTTAACAGTAATACCATCACCCCTTATATGGATGTTAAAAGATTATTTTTTAGGGAAAAGGAATAATATTAATAAATTGCCATCAAACTATGTAAGCTCTACACTTTCAGTGTTCAGAACATATATAAACAAAATACCAAATATTAATTCTTGGATTTTTCTTATTTTCCCTATAGCTTTTACACCAAATATTCTAGATACATTCCAAATATCTAAAATAAATATACTCAAAGAAGAAACATTACTCTTTTGGCATCAACTTATAGAGAAAGGGAAAATTCTAACAAAGGAACAGATAATTTATAATTATAATATAAATAAAGACAATTGGCTGTTTTACAAAATCTAAGGCATTTTCTTATAAATAAAATAGAACAAATGCAACCTTCAGTTAGACATGAAGCTCCAAAACTCATTGAATACCTTATTCTTATCACAAAACAGCCTTATCAGGGTACAGGTTATTTGTCTAATATCTATAAAATTGCTAAAAACAAAAACTATCATGAAAAATCATACTGGGATTATTATACTTTAATAAACAACCATCCTCCAGTTGAAGAAGAAAAAGTAATATTCTAAAATCTTCCAAATGTTCTACATTATCAAAATACTGGCAATTATTCACTTGGAGATATCTACACAGAAGTTTCTATACACCACATAGGTTAGCCAAAATGTATTCTATTGAAGATCAATGTTGGAGATGCCATATCAAGATAAAAGCAGATTGGCAGCATGTTTTTATGAATGTATATGTCTCAATATGTACTGGAAATCCATTAATTATTTTTTCAGACTGTTTATAATGATAATTTTCAATTAACAAAGTCTTTAATTTTATTCAACTCTCCTATTCCAAACTGTGTACCAAAAAGACACTAAAATCCTATGGTCACTATTGGCAATTTCAAAAATCATAACTATACACTGAAAAATGAGGTCTCGCCACGTTCAAGGAATTTGAGACTTTAACAACAACAGTTGCTCACATGGAAATATTAACAGTGAAGAACAGAACTAAAAGATCTACTTCTTACTATTACTCTTGGATGAAAGTACTGGAAATACTTGAAAATATCGAAGAAGATATATCATCTTATGTTTCTAACTCTATATAATATAGAATTTCAATGTTATTTGCATAGACACCAATGTAAATAGTTATATAATGGTTTGAAGTTAGTAATGTTTTAGAATTGTAAATATGTTATTTATCTTTATTTCATGTAATGTTTAAGACATCTTATTTGAAATAATAAAAAAAATATTTAGTGAAAAAAGAAAAAAAAAAAAAAAAGAAACTGGTGTAGGACTCATAAGGTGAATACCAGTGAAATTTCTAACATGTCCCCTCTTAGATGCTGAGAAGTCCCTGTAGCAAAGATGCTTAATGCTAAACAAACTTTTATGTTCACTATAATAGGCATTCCATACATCTCCCTAGATTCCATGTGAGAGCTCCACACACCAACTAACTGATGTGATATCTATGTCTACATGGTTGTGAGAAACAATGTCCTGGTCAAAAAGGTGACACTAATAAGTGTGATAAGTATGTAGAGCATGAAGTGTGAAGATTATGGTTCAATATCAGGAAAAAAATAAACCTGTTAAATGCTTCTGTAGAAGACCTTATCTTAACAGCACTTAGCAATGCTTGACTAAAGTTTGTTAAGCATCTCTATGTGCTATAAAGATCGTATTTCATGCTAGAGATATTTCTGACAAGCAAAAAAACAGTGACAGAAAGTAAAACAGCTTTTAAAAGCTGTTAGTAAGTCTCTCTTCCATGCTTTTAAACAAAACGTGTGCCAGAACAAAGTAATAGCTTTTAAATGCTCTTCTTTCTAGACAGACAGTGGTGTAGCTTGGCAGTGGCGAGAGAGGCGATCTGCCCTGGGTGTCACTTTTGCTGAGGGACTTTAATTAAAAAAAAATACTGTGCTTTTATAAGGCGTTCTGTTCTATCACATCTGTGCATTATCACACAAACATCCTTCCTTCACCCACGTGCTAAATTTAATGGTCACGGAAAGAAACCTGTATTGCTGTGCTGCCTCTGCAAGTAAGTGTTTGAGATTTGCTGCCTCTGTCTATTTAATTGCAGGTTCCTCTGCTCAATTTGATTTTATTCAGTAAGTGTTCGGCAAGCTGCCTCTGCAAGTCACAAGGTTGGGTACATAGCTGATTTTTGGCTCATACTTTTGTTCTGTTCCTCTTAAAATGCATGGTTTTCTGATAAATCAGTGAGGACTGAATTCACTAAATAATGAGAGTCATTTAAGTTTCAGTCTTCCTATCTTTCAGGAAATGCATGGTGACACTAAACATTTTATTCTAGAAACTTCCTAAGATTATATAAGCAATGTTTAAAATGTGTCCCTGGTTTTGGGCCTTTGTCCACCCCCACCCCAATAAATTTTGGCTTTTTTAGATTTCTTGTGCTGCAAAGTTGAGAGATATAGTTGAGTGTCAAGTGAATTTTACAAGGAGCTGGGAGCTTCAGGGGAAAAGGTTTGTGCTGCTTATGCCAAGTCTGTTTCCAATGTGCAACAGTTGTTTAGCAAATGATACAACTACTGTGCTAAGATATGTAAAAGCATCACTAGTAGCAAAACAGGTAGTATATTTGCTTTTGATGTAGAGGATAATGGGTTCTACTCCCACAGTCTGTAGATAGATTGCTGTTACTGTACTGTGTTGAACTTTAAAGGGGGTGAATGGTATATGCTGCAGTCCTAAGTATATCCTCTTTGGCGGAGATGCCTAGTAACTATGAAGCTGTTGTCAGTTTGCCATCCATTCCCTATTACAATATTGCCAGCTTATCATTTTTTAATGTAACATAGGCAATTTATTCTTCAAGGGCAACAGGCACTTTATTTGTACATGAAACAATGAAATTAAAGTTGTTTGCTAACAGCAACCTCTTCATTAGTTACAGGTCTCTTTAATGTGGAATTATTTAGATGACTTTTACTTCTGCCTAGATTGTGCATATTAACTGATACTGGTGGATTGTAATGACAAAAGCTTAAATAGACATTTATGATGGAAATGTTCTGAATTGGACGGTTTTGTCATTATTGGTTCATACATTTTGTTTCACTGCTTACTGGAAAAATGTTCACAACGATACATTTAAAACCCGGTCTAATATGTGTTCTGTATTATACAAGGAATATAATTTAATACAATCAGGAAAGTGAATCAAAGAACACCTGTAGTTTGCATACCCCTAAATATGTTTGCAAGGAGCCTATGATTAAAAAACAGCCCAAAGGTAAACTTTAGCCTCCAGTGGCAAGATGCATTTTCTTTGAATGTGGGTTTCAATGCTGTTTCAATGAATGTGACTTTCAAGGGCAGAGAAGTTTTAATGCTAAGTCTGCTTTCATTGTGAGCCTGTATTTCCTTGTCTATCAGTGTTTGTGATATAAAATTTAAAATAAAAGTTTTAAATTAAATCCAAGTAATCATTGTAGAAGTACAGTATAAAACAGTATGCACATTACAGTATTTATGGCAAATGGGGAGAAATAGCCAAGTAATGGGACACTGGAATGGCTGTGAGGGGGCTGTGTATGGGGGATCCCTTTTGACCATGATTTTGTGAGGGTGGAGGGGTGGCAAACGCAAAAGCATTCCCGGGTGCCACAAATTCTAGCTACGCCACTGTAGACAGGGGCACTTTATTTCTACCTGTTGTGTTTTTGACAGCACCAAAATACACCCCAGGGATCACTTCTGTGTCTCTGCTCGACAGTGGCACAGGAAAATAACTTTCTTGGGTGGCGTAAGCCAGGGAACCTTGTAGGCTTACGTAGGCCCTTGGGCCAATAGTCTAGTACCTACCTATGAACCAAACTCTTTTACCCTCTTTTTAGTAACTGATAGTACATGGGTCAGATAAAAGTGCATGCACTAAAAAGAACTATGAACATATTACTGATCGTAACCAGCTCTGTTCTTGACATGAATCTCTAGATGAATTTCTTGGCATCCACGTCTCAAACACATGATATACTGGTTATAAGTGGAGACCCAATCATAGTCCACCATGTTAGCTAATAGTGGACCCATCTAAGTCTCAGAGAATGACTATGTGTAATATCACAGACACTGCCTGCAAAAGTGGCCACTAACAGATGCTGCTTTGTTATGCTGACACTATTCCTAGCATCATAATGTGTGTGACATAGTATACACTCCCACAATCATGGCATTCAGAATAAATGATTGTCACAGCTCATTGTACTAATCCTGTATGTTTTATCATTTGCATATACATGTGGCTCTTTTTAAATTGTTGACAATCATTTTATGTCATTGACATACAATGCATTCCATGGTATTTCTCCAGAAGAGTGATCGTGTCTTTGAATTACTAACTTTTTGATTGTTAGTATAAGACACTTATGTGTTGACATGGCATACTGAAAATGAGTTTTATTGATGCAGTGAATATTAGTATGGTAATGCTGTTGTTGTTTCTGTGAATAAAAATACATACTTTAGTTTAGTTACAGAGTTGCAGTAATAATATTGCATCCATATTTCCAATCAATGCACACTGTAATACTGTTCTTAATATAAAAGAAATGTACCAAATGTGATATTTGTTATTAGTGTTACCATTGTGCTGCTGTCCTTTGCCTTTATAGCATCATTGTTTTGCATTTTTGCTTTTATAGCATCATTATTTTGCAATTTAGTGGAGTGTTTAAATGCAGTTTCCAAAGCTGTTTACCTGTTTTTTTCTATATACTTTTCTGCCATGCATCTGCCAACCAATTCAGTTTTTGTCCCATCCTGGTTATTCCCCAGTGAAGGCAACAACTGGCCAGGGAACTCTATTGTACAGGCAGCCCCAACAGTAGCTTGTGCCTTCACTGGCAACCTGGCGTCAGGATGTACATTTTGGTATGGTCATGACCCTTAAACTGGCTGCAGAAGTAAGTGACTCACATGACTATAGGTGCCAGAATACCCTTCCTGTGCAAAAGTATATGTACATTCTCCTGTGCATTGACCATGGAAGCTGTCATGTTTGTGGTTTGGCAGCTGAGCACTCTCCCCTAGGCTGTCTTAACTTAAGTATTGCTACTACTCCTTTGAGGGATTTTGGCATTGAACAGTCTGACAAAATACCAGCTTGTGTCTACCCTGAAATGAGGCTACTAGCCTAGTGGGACTACCTTGTTAGTAAAGGATAAATAAATAAATAAATTAAAAAAGTAAAACCCTGCCCCCCATGAGGTTAGGAATGCCCATCCTCCCATTCCAGCTTCAGCCAATGTTCAGATTTTACTCGGACACTGCATGTCTCGGACATAGACAATAAACTTGGCCAAAGGTGTTTACTTTTGAAAGTTTTTTAGTCAGTTTTGTTTTGCATAGCCAGCAAATCTCAAAGAACATTTAAAAAGAGATCATGAAAATACTGCTGTTGCTTTTGTGATGAAAATACGCATTTCAGTTTTGATACAGGCATGCAGAAATAATGTATTTTGGTTAATTCCATTGCATGTCCACTAATGCACTATTTTTTAGCAATAAAAAATGTATTTCAGTTTTGTAACATAGTTACAGTAAGAACATAAATGATTTTCATTCATTGTGCAGTACATACCTCTGTTTAAATATAATACATTTATATAAAAGAAACATTAATAGTACTGTGTAAACAAATATGGCACAACTGTGTAACTTATTTTGGCATTACTGAATTACCTTTTCTTTATGCCAAGAATGCAATTCAAATATTGTAATATATTGTACAATAGTTTAATCAGTTATGACAGATTGGGGAAAAATAAAAGTATTCAGGGAAAACATTAGTACTAATGGAGTAATACTATTCCACTACAAGTAAAGCTTAATTAAATGTTTATTAATACAATAATTGTATTTTTATTCCTGGGATGACAAACATATTTTACTTTTATTACACAGTTGCAATAATAACATAATGTAATGTCAGTATTAAAATTAATTGTGGAATATGTATTCCTTTTAAAAATATATTACAATGAGAAGCATCTCAAAACATTGTGTAAAAATAGTTTAAATATGGTGTGCTTTGTAGCTCAGTGCACATTAGTGAATATCTCTGAGTTTCATGAAGAACACAGCACCGACATTCTAATGTGTTGCTTAATATTTGTATATCACATTCGGAAACCAATTGCAGAGCCATAATGGAGTCAGTTCTACTAATACAGTGATTCTAATTTACTACATTTAATAATATTTAATAATTCAATTATAAGTACATTAATACTTTCTTCTTTCACTAGTAAAATATACATTTCAGTTTTCTTAGAGGGTTGCAATAAAAATATACCCCGGGATTCATGAAGCTCGGCGCAAGGACAGCATTAGGCTTGCGTCGACCGTGCGGCATAGAGATGGTGCAGTAGTGCCATATGCATATTAATGAAGGCGCGCTGCTGCCTCATCCACGTGCATAGGAAACGTGCGCGAGTGCATGGGGCGTGTCGAAGCGCCACACGGAGCCGTGGACATGTCGGCTGTTTATGTTCAACCTAAAATGCTGAATATTACAGCCTGCCTCCAATAGTAATCACACCTGTCAGTGTCCATGGATACTGAAATGTATGCAAAGCATGCAAGACAGTTTTGCGAACACAAAAATAAGAAGCAAACACAAATGCACGTAGCTGAATATTGAGTCCCCGTCCCTCGAACAAATGACATTTAAAACCCCGTGCCCATATTCTATTGTAGTGTTGATAGTTATACCAAGGGGAAGCGAAACGCATCGTGTTAGCGTGCCGCCAATAGTAAGTCTAGCCCAATGGTCAGGGTCACTACCTGTCCAACATTGTGAGGGACAGTCCCCCTCTGGGCAGTTGTGTCCATACCAAAACCATTATAAATGTAAAATATCCTGCGATCGCAGGACATAATGATGTCCCACATCTTATGTAATAGTCACATACAATAGTTATTTCCATATGTAACATACCTACATGTTACAAGAAATAGAATAAGCAAATAAACGAAACAGAAGAAGCAGCTAAACTGCTACAACAATAAGCTTACATTTAGGCGTAAAACAAAAGTACTATCCA